>NC_056725.1:445196639-445344139 GCF_019279795.1 Protopterus annectens | reverse complement strand
AAACACAGTCTCTTTTTTTATAAGCTGGGCAATACAGAAGGACTTTCCTATGGCAATGGACATTTGTTGGTCAAATGTTAGGTCACTGTCCACATAAGGTCTCAAATCCCAAAACAACTGGGAAATCTCTTACAGGTGTATTGTGAATATGGTAATTCCCTGGGGTAGATGACTTCCCAAAGGATACAATAATGCAGTTTTTCACATTTAGTTTCAATCCATGATTTTGGTACCAGTTATTTATTTGGGACAGACCTTCCTGCAGGTGGTTAAGTCATTTGGAGTTTCAATGACTACTCCTAGCTTGCAGTCATCTGCAAACTTAGTCAGCCAGAGCCCTTTGGTATTAGCTTTTACTTCAGAAAAGTAGATGGCAACAAGACAGGTCTCAGCAAAGATCCCTGGAAGATTCCACAGGTGACTGGTCTCTTTGTGGAGGTAACTTACCCATTTTGATCATCTGTGAGCCAGTTGGCAATCCAGTGGGTGACCTATGGGTTTATTCCCAGTTTATTTAGCTTTTCTACTATCCCTGAGTGAGGAATTGTGTCAAAAACTTTGGCTAGGTCGAGGTATGTGTTATGTACCATTTTGCCTTCATCTATTGCTTTGGTGACCTTTTCAAAAAATCCACCGGATTTAGTAAGCATGACCTTCCTTTCAAATCCAAACTGAGATGGGTGCAATGTTTGGAGGCCCACTATGGCCTGATTAATTATTTCCATGATATGTCTTTCCATGGCTTTGCATATGAGGCTGGTCAGACTTATGGGTCTATGAGTGCCTGGATTAGTGGAAGGTCCTTCCTTAGGAAGGGGAATAACTGTGGCTGCTCTCCATTTGCTTGGTACTAAGGCTGAGATTGAACAATGTTGATATAATATATATATCAGTGACATATGGGCAGTAGAAGCAGTACAGATTAAGGCACAAAACAAAGGTGGTAGATAGACAAGGAAGTAGGACACAGAAGTCTGCCATTGATTACTGCTGTTGACACATTTTGAGTGGACAATATACATCATTTATGTTATGTTATGTTATGTTATGCTGTATATGTTGATGTGCCTCTGTTGTTGTTGTACTCCATGAATTTAATACTTCACTACTCTCTTTTTATAGTAATGTGTTCAGTAACTGCCAACATCATTATCATTGTGTCAGTGTATATATGTTTGTGTGGAAGTTTTCTTTCTAGGCCTTCTCTGAAAATGACTCCTGCCTATTTGAACTATCCCAATTAAAAAAAAAAATAAAAAGATAATAATGTGGATGAGTAGAAAAAAAATGTAGCAACTTAGGAACTTTGTATCAAAACTTGCTAAATTGTGACAGTTAGTAAGGGGAGTGGGGTGGAGTGCTGGCGGAGTTACCTGAAGGATAACCAAGAGCATAAAAGAGAGACTTAGTCAAACCATTTATACTAGACATAACATATAACAGACTATAACATATAGTGATTTGGACAAAAAAAAAAAAAAAAAAACAGAAGAGAAATACACTGATTTTCAGCTCTTCCTAGTGCCACACTAGTAACATGAGTAATGCAAAAGTAGGAAAAGAGGAAGGGTATAACAGGGACTGAAGGCAGTCAAGCACATAGAAAAAAGGGATAATAGGAAAGAAGTCATCTAAGAAAATATATGTTTGGGAAAGCTTACCTTGGTGGTCTGACAAGTAAATGTGGGTTGCAACCACCACTGTATGGAAAACATTTTATTGAATGAGGTCCATGCAAAACAGATTGCCCTTGACTCTGATGATGATTATATTAAGTAAGGTAAGGCAAAGAAAGGTCCCTCATGAACCTAATATATTAACTCCACTTAGAATTTTTTTGTTCAAATTGAAATGAAACCTTGACTTCAACTTCAGATTTACTGACCTGTTTATAAGGAATTATAGCACAAATTAAAAGCAGTAAGTAAGTAAGTAAGTGAAAAATAAGTACAAGAAAATTAAAAGTGAAAAGTAATTGAAACATCTGAAAATAGTCAAACATACAAGACAAAAATGCATTGAAAAATAAACTAGGCAATAAATGGACTTAAAAAGTCACAAGTCAAGATGTAAAAACAGTAAAGAAAACAGCAAAGTTAATTCTACAAATGATAAACTATAAAACCAGTCAAAAAATAATGAGCTGGGGAAGATAAATGAAAATAACATATAAGCAACTTTAAATAACAAAAAGGTCAGTCATGTAATCTGAAAATTGAAAAGAGATTACAAATAAAAACAAGACAACAAATCCTATAAAATATTATTGGTGATTACCAATTCAAATCTAGGCCTAAGAAAATGAAATTCAGACCATCATGTGAAACAGACTTTACACCTCTCAACTGTACAGATTTTTTGCAGAATATACAGTTTTTTACTTGTATTTTTGGTCCGTTTCTCATAAAATTGTGGTTTTCTGGCAAATTATTGGCAAAACATTGAGAGTTAAAGTCAGAAAATGATGACAGACATTTGAGTTTCAGACTCCATACCCTTCAGAAAATTCATGCTAAAGCAAAAACTTGTTATTCTATTAACATTCTAAGTTTATAAGAGCAATATTTAAAAGTTTCCCTATTTTTTGGCCTTTGTTCCCCCATTATTTATGGATTTGTCCAGATTTCTTGCTGTAAGAAGTTGATAGGTATGGAAACAGTTAACAACTGGCTTTTTGTCTTCCCTATTGTTCAGATCTAAATTTTGAAAGCAATAAATGCATTTTGATAAGTCAGATAGTTATTATCAGTTTGTCAATGATATAAACAAGAATAGTCAAAAACTGTGAAAATCAGTAAATACTGTAGATTGGTTAGTCTGATCATTGCTTACTCTGGCACTGTTATTTGACAGCTGAACAATGGAACAAACCATGTTCAGACAGGAATGTTGTTATATATCATACCATAGCTCTCGACCTTCCTTCTCCAAAATGAGGAACACTAGCCCTCATAATGTGGAACAAATGGACAAAATGTGGAACACGTACTAATGGCTTACTAACAACTTCCGGTAGGAAGGTCATAGTATGGTTAAAATGTGCTGGTTTTACTTATAAAGAAGATCTTTAAATAAATAAATATGATTTATTTCTATTTCATGGATTTCACTTGAAAAAATTCCTAACACTGAATGTGTTACAGACCCTTTAAATGGGGAACTTAAAGGAACATGAACTTTTTAAGACCCCAAATGAGGTACGTTCTTCATAATGAAGTACACTTGAGATATATGCATCATACCCTATAGATTGAAGGCCAAAAAGAATATGTAAAGGGTGGGAAGGTTTTCATGATCCAAAACAGAGGTGTACCTTAAGTTCTTTTAAACTGTCAAATGCAGTTTGATCTCGATCTCTGATAATTTTATCTCCTACTCCTTTGTAGAACTAATGGTACATCAAATACTCATTTAAAGGAACTAAATCTTTATCAGCAGGTAAATAAGACACAGTGGCATGATAGATTCATATATCATTATATCTCTCACTCTAGAACAAACTTCCACTACATGATAAGCAGAATAGCTCCCCTGCCACCTTCAAGGTAAACCAAGATAATTGGCTGCGGAGCCTCAAATTCTGTCCTAGTCTATTTTGTCTTGCCCTCCTTGAGGCTAGAGGGAAATTTTGTATAGGTTATTTTGTCTATGCTTGAAATGGTCTGCAGACCAATTGCCTAGTACTTACTTATGAACCCATGAAATGCAGATGTTTATTAGGGTTGCCATCAGGGGGGACAAGTGGAAGCATTGTCCCTTGTCTTGGTATAGTGCTGGCACGTGACTGGTGGTTTAAGTTGTTTTTCATTTTATTTTCCTGGAAAGTGACAACATAACAGAAATGACATCACAACAGGCAGCTCACAGTTTGGCCAGAATCTGGCCCGCCAAAGTATTTTATGTGGCATGTAGTAAGCCCCTTCCCCTTTTTCTTTTTCTTATTCGTTTTTCTTCTAAAGCCGCGGTGGTAGCGTTGTTGCCTGACAGCAAGAGGTTATCCTGTTCGATTCTCGGCTAGAGTGCCTTCTGTGTGGAGTCTGCATGTCCTCCCCATAGTCGAGTGGCCTCCAAAAGATATGTGTGAATGGGCATGCCTTTGCTGAAGGTTGGGTGTCGGGTTGGCAACTTGGCACCATAAAAAATCTACTGCCAATCAATAGCGAACCGGAGTTCCGCTGTGGCAACACCTAACCAGGAAAAGACCAACAACATTGCTTCCAATACAAGAAAAGTAAAAGCAGAATGCATTTTAAAAGTTGTAGTGCTACTTTTAAGCCCAAATAGCGGTAATAGAGTGGAGTGGGCTATGCTTCCTTTAAAGCATTGTGCTATTACACTGCCAATTGTGCGCCAATTGCAAGAACTTTGAGTGAGGTTGGTCACGTGTTAAAAATGGAGTTTAAGAAGAGTGTATTAAAGACCTTAACTAAATAAAAATATTAAAAATTAAAAAACGGTTGCTTGCTGTTGCTAATAGGTGGTAACATGACGGTGAAGTGATAGTAGGAGGGTGTTTTGGGCAGGAATACATTTGCAGGCTGCAAAAGGAGTGTTTATGTTTTACAGTGCAGGTGGACATACTGACTACATTGAGGTGTGTTACATAATGTGCCAGCAGTACTGACTACAGTACCATGCAGCAGAGAAATACATGGTGACTGAAGCTTATTTTTTATTCATCCCAAGTTACCAGGCATATATGTTATCATGTATTTCTGTTTTGTGCTGTGCTATCAGAATGTTTTACCCAGGCATTCACTGCCCTGTCATGTAGAAGGAATTTATTTTTAGCTAATTACTTATTTATTTTTTCCAAGTACCCCTTGACAATCCACTAATTTAAATAGGGTTATTTTAGTCAATATCAGGGCATTATCCCTGTATGCCTCTGGAGAGGCATGTAGAAGGAATTTATTCATTGCTGCTTCATTTTTGCCAAGTCCCTCCTCTGTGTCTCTCATGTATGTTCTATCACTGCAGGGAGCCATTCTTGGTCTTTAGTCCACTTTGTGTATCTCATTTCATGATGAGATCTTCAGTTTTCATCAGATGCAGCTCACCCGTGTATGAGGTGAGACATTCAGCACTTCATTCTCAGACAGACAGTTGGCTCCAAAACTTACCTGTCCACAGTTTAAACTTCCAGTAATCTGGAATGGTTTGCTGCCATTTTATAAAAGGCAGGCATGCTGAAACTTGATTTTTTTTTAATTAACCATGTCTGTTCTCTTTGTTAATCTGAGACTGTTATACTTTCACTTATTTGTTATTTCTGAACATTAGATTTTTAAAAAATAACATTATTATTTCTCCTCGACATGCACAGCTTTTGTATGAGGAAACAGAACTGCAGATTAAGAAGACACATGAGCTGTAAATGTTTCTTCTTTCCTTTAGCAGTAATCTTTGTTGCAGAGAAAGTGCTACTTCTATCTTGTTTTACAAATTACTTTAAATTCCAGCCCAAATTCCAAAACACTGGCTCAGATCTGTAGACTGTATTGAGTACTGTGGACGGAATCCTCCAAGCAAAGTAATATGTAAAGTAAATTAGCTGTGGAATTAGCATACAAGTGAGCAGCCTTCAAAAGACATCAAAGGAAAAAAAAAAAGATTAGCTTAGATGGCACAACTACAGTGACTGAAAGGCATAAGCACAGCATTCAGAAAATAGCAGTTCAAACGAAATAACATGCCACGTAGAAAAGGTCATACTTTTCTAAATCAGCACACAGATATGTTGCAGATGTTAAAAAATTGTATGTTGTCTTTATACATCTGTGGTGAATGCATTTATTAAAAGTTGCACACACACACACACACACACACACACACACACACACACACACACACACACACACACACACACACAAATGACTGGTGCCAAAGCCATGGCTTATAACACGATTCCAAGAAATGCATAATGGTACCCTTTAGGAAGTGAACCATCCTAGGAAATTGCTTTATCAATAACATGCCCTTCACAGTAGAACCAGTAGTCAGGGATTTGGGTATATATGTAGATAATAACTTGGCTTTTGACCAACATGTATCTAAAGTAGTAAGGAAATAATTTTATGTTGCTCAACTTATAAGCAAGGACATGGCATCTATGACCAAGGAATTCATTGTTCTACTGTATTCCTCCCTTATTGTGTTCCTCCTTTGGTATGTACCTGACCAGGCACATGCAATAACGGGAACATTCACAGAAGTTCCTCACAAATAAGCTACAGGGAGTAAACAGTATGTTCTATTCAGATCTCCTCAAAGCCCCATATCTATATTCTGTTTCCTACAGACTGTTGAGAGGCATTCTATGTCTCACATACAAGGCATCACTGGATCCCACTCTGATGGACATTTTGCATAGCCACAAAACAAATAACACCAGAATTACTTGATTTGGGAAATTAAACTTTTGCTTGCAGCATACATAGGACACTCTGGACAAGTATGTGAACTCCGCTTCTCTGGAGCAAGCTTCCAATCCATGTGAAGCAGAGCTCTTCCCTGAACTTTTTCAAGAGAAACCAGGACCAGTGGATAGGAATTTGGAAATACACTCTGAGTCTAGCACCTATGTTTTTAATGGACAGAAGCAGTCTGCAAAGTTTGCCCTAGCTTACGTATACCCATTAAAATAACCTCCATGGAGCATAGACTTGTGAGATACAATTGACATGCTTGGCTAAGTTTACAAATACCCCACTGGTGATTAACCTAGTATGCACCTATGAACCTATATCTGGAGCTGCATACATGCTCTGTGCTTGTAGCTATGGACATGTACACAAATGGAATATGCTACAACTTATAAAGATACAGACATATTTAGAACCATGGGGCCAAAAGTCAGGACAGAACCCTGAACTCCAAAGAGAGAAAGTAAACATCTTGTCACTAAGCCATATTGCAATATGACACTTGATTACACAGATAATAGTATGATGTTATATCACATAGCAGTGTTCTGTCAAGGTAGCAGCAAAATGCACTTGCTAAAGCAGAGGGTCATCACTGCATAAACACAGAAAACTGCATGTAAATGCTATTGAATGACAGAACAACACGTCTTTGGTGGACATTAATCAGGGATGCTGCATGTTCATAGGTTCATAGATTAGTACTAAGCTAACTGCCCTTGCGAGCCATTTTAAGCCTAGCCAATTATCCTTTGTGAGACTCAAACCCTACACCTTCTGTTTGTAAGGCAAACACCTTAACCATTAGGCCACCCTCCCAACCCTGTACAACATTGGTATACATTTCTACCATACCTGGTGTGCTGCAGCTAATACACTCGTATGACATGCACTATGGTACCTGTTACAGCAATGTGAACTATGCATATGGTGCTGTGTCTACTGTGGCTACATCAAAGTAGCTCTACCACAATACTGTGATCCATCAGTTCTTCCACCACATACAGGATTATGTACAGGTGTACCAAATGAGGTCTGTTGTCCTATGTGCATGACATACCCTTAGGTAATGTACAACTTTGTCTCAGTAGTGCCAAGTGTGCTGCAAATAGTTAACAGCTAGCAATGGAAACCTAACCTTTAGCGACTGCAAAATGTCTCTGTATTTTTCATGTACAACTGTAACAAATGTGTGCAGTCACATATCACACATGAGCACATGGTGTACCATATGTGCAACCAATAATACTGATGTTGCAATGTGACTGGTATATAATATCTATACACAGTTACCATTGTGTAGTATGAAGTGCGCATACGGGGTATAAGAAAAATATGTATGGTAATGTCTGTAGGCAAGTGCCACACATCCATGTGTAACTATGTGTCAATACAAATAACATGGGGAAAGTACTGAATACATTAAGCTAAACACTAGCAAATCTGTTACATAGCAAAAAGGACTGGATGAAGGTTGTAGGTCTAAGTACATGTATGGCGCTTTTGTGTGTGAATTGTATACTCAACAGTCTAGTGTTAAGTAGCATTTATGTCATAAACATGGGTGTATCACTACTTATAACACACCAAGAAACATACACATATGTAAGTCTTACAAATGCACTGCTACATGCAAGAATGTGACACAACATTCTCACATGTGGGGGAAGGAAACAAACAAATGCGTGTGCATAAATACAATGTCATGTCATATAGTGAGAAACTGATGTGCAGCACACATTGCAGTAGGTGGCCTCAAGTGGCCTTGATAATGATATGTGAAATGGTTTACTATCAAAATGCCGCTGTGCAATTGCACGGCTATGAAGTATTCAAACAACATATGTTCGAATACTTCATAGTTCGGCAGGTTATGTGAGTGAACGTTATCATTGTGAATGGACTGTGCATTCGCAATTATAATGTTCGCTCATGTAAGGGGATAGTGGTACAGTGCGGTTAGGGAAATACATCCCTTTCCTCACTGTAGTGCGATCTCAGAGTTGGAATATTAAGTTAGGGGTGTGTGGGAGCGCAGCCCCCCACAGGGGGGTGCAGGGGGGCTTGCCCCCCTGCATAACTGTGAGTTTAGGCTAGTTAGGTAGGGAGTTACGGGACGGGTGGGAGTGCTGTTGATTGTCGAAAATGTCGCGAGAGACATTTTCGACAATTAACACTTGTTTTTGACATTAGGGCCATACGAAAATGTGTACGTTTGGCGAAACAATTCGCAAATACGTAGACATTTTCTTTAAAATTTCGACATTATAATAGTAAACCATGTGAAACATATGAATGTCTAGGAAACATGTAGAGGTACAAATGGCTTATACAAAAATCTAATAGTTTAAATCATACATGTTTGCAGGATGTGTTGACCCTAAATTGAGTCAATAAGTATGATATATGCAGCTGTGTTGACCAACCGAGCAAGGGCAACCACAAGTGGTTAATAAGGCCATAGAGAAACACACTCATGCAGACTACATGCACTTGTAACATGGCATTGTGTAACATGACAGAATGTCTTTAATTGTGGAGTATGCAAACTGTGGAGAAGCACAACCTACAGGTATGATCAAACACACAGGAACCACAGGCATGCACACAAACACAGAGATGCAGGACAGTTGCACACAAATAGTCAATCTATGACTCATACACAGATTACTCTGAGTACCATATTAATATCATGTTTCCCTGAAGTACAAATGATCCATTACACAGACTCAAAGCAGAAAAGGAGGAACACACTCTCATGTGAATCATTGACAGCATTACAGGTGCATATGGTTGGGTGACAAAAAAACTGAAAGGGAGAATGTGTGCACAGAGTAGTCTACCCAGTGTCAGTCACTGCAGACATAAATCACACCTTGCCAGCATTACCATTCCACAGGTAACAATACACTGCCCATATAACAGGTAATGCTAAGACAGACTAGGATCCATGACTGGCAATTGCTGATGTTGTCAAAAATAACCCTAGTGCTTCTCAGCAGAGATACAACAGAGAAGCGTATATATAAGCAGCAACACTTAACTGCAGTACATGTCAATGGAAACCACAATTGCCAGACTGCAGACATCTATTATGGTGTCACACAGTGCATGTGTCTGTACTATGGATCATCAGCAGCAATACTGCCACAAGCAAATATGTGTTTGCCTGCAGACAGCTGTAGTTCTACAATACAAGTAAGACTGTTACATGCCCTGTACAAGACACAAGGTTGGTTTACTACAGAAAATGAGAGGTCCATACCATGTAGAGCAAATGCTCACATGGCAAAGGATACAATAGGATGACATCCTCTCATAATGCATCAATGGAATAACAGAGATAGCATGACTGTCATGAAAGAAGTTCCACAAATATGTGCCATGACACCTATAATGATAAACAATGTGGTTACCACATGCAGGGTATGTAACATACTGAAGGAACACAAATACACTACTTACTCCTCTGAGGAACCGTCATGGCGGAGCCAAACTCATGGATGAGCTCCATGTTGATTGCCTGGAAAGTGTCACTTATCACGTGGACCAATTTGTCAAAAAAAAGCCCCATCATTGCCTAAATTTGGTCCCTGAAAACATCATACATGACTTTCCTCACCTGTTTTCAAATATTGTCACCTCTTGTGGGGCATGGTGACACTGTTTAACTAGAGCCACACTGTGGGAAGGTCCTGATTTATCCACTAATGCTGCTCCCTCCTCATCAAACTCGCAGGCAAGGGTCAGGCTCATTTCCTTTGGCATCATCACTCTACTTGGGGAGGCTCACATGTCATCAGCCCTCTACAAGATGGAGTGACAAAAAAGTGCAAAATCCATGTCATGAGCCATGCATTACCCTTTTAGTATGCAATGCAATACTCTAATGCAAGTGTACCTTTGGTGCTGTTAATTATACAGTCACATAACTTTACCTATCAAACTCTTAGTGCAAGAATTCTGGAGAGAGCAAAATTAATGGAAGGACAAGGCCCATATTCTGGGGCACATTTTCCATATTGCTATTATTCACTTAAAGTCATTATACTAACAGGTTTGCCAATACCATTTGTTTCATGATGAATATGAAGTATGAAACTGAAATGATTATTATAATTTAGTGGCTATGATTAGCAATGATTTGTCAGATAAACTGTTTATGAAAGATACACTTGTAATATGTGCAATACATGTGGACTTTTTACCAAATTCTTGATAGCTGAGAGGTATGCAACTAAAGCATCTAATATATATTCATTATGCATGTACACTGTATATATGTATACATACATATATATATATATATATATATATATATATATGTGTGTGTGTGTGTGTGTGTGTGTGTGTGTATGTGTGTTACTGCAAGATGCATATACACGTGTGTAATGTCATGTGTCATACATGAACATGCAACAATTTCTTACACATGGTTAGCACAGAGCAGGGTCATGCACAGTCATGCTTAAATATACAAATGAGGGTGTTCATACTAATACAGTACAGATCCAAGACAGTTGACATTGCTCTAAAGAGTCAATGAAATATAAGACACATACAGAGGACAGATTGACACTGAACAGCAATGTGCATATGTGGTATGACCCTAGATGGTTAAAGGTGTGACACCTGTGCACTGGCCCAGTAATCATAGACCCTCTATCCTCACCTCTAGCACCAGTGAGGGGAGTCCACATAGAGAGGATAACAAGTACACACACAGTAAAGTACAATTTTCCTTAAGAGCACACAGAGATCACAGTCAGTCTGGGGCTGGTTTCTCCCTTTCTCTCCAGATCCCCAATAAGAATGCCCACTGCCACAGCTATAGGATACAGATCTCAGCCTAGTGGTCAAGCCAAAACCTCCAACAACCTCTCTGTCCAGCTAGTGCTTCATGTCCCTGCCCAAGTAGCTGACAGTCACACACTTTGAGATACAAGTTATATACAAACACAGAGACACTCCTGGGGAAGGCTGGCACAGGTTCTCCAGCTATGCTCCCTTCTCTCCAGACTATAAGGTTGAAATCACTGCCCACCAAGCACTATTTATCAGCTACTAATAAGGCCCTTCCCAAAGGGTGTCCAATTGCACTGTGTAATATTACTGTTATCCAAATAGCAAGTGTGACTCAGGGCTAAGGCTATTCTGGAGTGGCTTAGTACAGTATCACTAATACATGAAAGTACTTTTAAGAGCTTAAATTATCTCTGCACAAAACAGCCACAGTTGAAAGGCTTAAAAAATATTTAATAATAAATAATAAAAACACAAGACAATACTCGTCACTTCAACACAATGTCATTACAGAGTTCAGATATCACAGGAAATACTTTAAAACAATATTTTAGGATAGTCTGACATAAATATAGAAAACAGCTAGACGAATCTGCCTACATTCCTATCTATCTCTAAGAGAAATCACTGCTCTAAATACTACTTGCATACAGAGCAAGCAAGTGCTGGTGAGTGGATGGTCTTACTAGATCGAAGACAAGATACAAAATGCTCTTCTTTCTTTCTGAGATAGCCCTTAAATTGATAATACATGGTACTGTTGAGTCATTTCAGATTACATCATTATTGACACCTCTGCTGAAGTTTCTCAGGCTCACAGAACTCAAAATATAACATATCTTTGTAATCTTGCAAATGCCAGGAAGCCACACAATAAAAGACAATTTACATGTAAAATCTAATAATTATCTCTGTCTTAAAACAATAGAAACAATTTCCTAGCCCAGACATCCTGTTTCTGAGAATGAGATCAAACAGAGTTGTAAAATTATTTACTTAACAGCTTTCTTCCAGCAGGGTGCACTGTGGTAACATTTTTGAAGCTCAGTACAACATATAGTTTAATCCTAACATATAGTTCTCTTTACATTTGTAAAAAAAGCCTGTGGATTATATTATTATTTGCAATGACACAGAATTATCTACACAATTCTATCTGGCTGGACTGGCAGCCCATCAGTTTTTCATACCCCCCCCTGAAAACTCAAGCTAGTTTTTCAAGTGTACCTTGAGAAAATTTGCTTGAGAGGGTTGAGTTTATCTGGGTATACCTTACACCATTCCCTGTCTTGACAGCCCGTCTGCATTGGCATTGCTAATCCCTCTGCAATGCTGCACTGACATATCATATGCTTGCAACTCTAGGCTCCATCTTAGTAATTTGGCATTTTCCTGGCTGGCTCAATGTAACCATGTTATCAGATTGTGATCTGTAACAACAGAGAATTTCCTTCCATTCAGATAAGGCTGAAGTTTCTGCAGTGCCCACACTATGGCTAGACATTCCTTTTCTACAGCTGGATAGGATTCCTCCCTGGGTTGAAGCCTACAAATGAGATAAACCACTGGGTGCTCTTCTCCCTCTGAAGAAATCTGGCTAGGTGCAGCCCCCTCCCCCATAGTTCAAAGCATCCACCTGCACAACAAATTCTTTGCTGTAATCTGGACTGGCTAACACAGGGTGTCCTCCCAAAGCTTCTTTAAACTTTTGGAATGCCTACTGAAATGCTGGGGTCCACACTACCTTATCTGGACTGTTAATTTCCTTGTCAGGTCTGTGAGGGGAGCAGCTATGGTGCTATAACTGGGGACAAACTTTCTGTAGTACCCTGCTGTCCCTAATGGGGATGAACTTTCTGTAGTACCCTGCTGTCCCTAAGAATGCCCTCACCTGCTTTTTGGTAACAGGTGCAGGCCGTTCCTGACTGGCTTCCACTTTGGCAGCTTCTGGCCTGAACCTACCACTCCCCACTCTATGTCTCAGGTAGAAGATCTCTGCCATACCCACCTAACATTTGCTGGGCTTAATGGGCAACCCTGCCTTTTGTAGTCTGCCAAGCACCTCCCTGACATGCTGAAGGCGCTCTTGCCAAAAATGGCTGTAGATGGCAATATCATCTAGGTAAGCAAGGGGAAAGTCTCCTGCTCCTGCTAGGTTATGATTTACCAGCCACTGGAAAGTTGTTAGGGCATTTTTCATCCCAAAGGAGTCACAAAGGCTGACCTCTCTCTAGCACTGGGAGTTAAGGGCACCTGCCAGTAACCCTTGGTAAGATCAATGGTGGTAAGATACTTAGCCCCACCCAGCTGTTCTAGGGCTTCATCTGTCCTAGGCATGAGGTACGCATCTGACTCTGTGTGACTATTTAATTCCTGTAGTCCACACAGAACCTGGTGATGCCATCCTTCTTTGGCACCAACACCACTGGGGAGGCCGAGGGACTGTTTGACTCTTGAATTACCCCTAGTTCCAACATTTCCTGTATCTCCTCCCTCAGAGTCTCTTTGACTCTCTCAGGCACCCTGTAAGGGGCCTGCCTAATAGGCCTTTGGGGTCCTGTATCCACCTTGTGCTGCACCAGGTGGGTGCGCCCTGGTTTCTCAGTCAACGTGTCCCGAAACTCCTGTAACACTGCTCAGATTTCTCAAACCAGGGTAGGAGATAGCTGCTGGGACATTGCTACCCCTTCCACTGAGGTGTCAGTCTGAGCCTCACTGAGGAGATCAAACACCAGATCTCCCTCAGACTCCTCCTGCAATCTTCTGCAAATGGTCAACACAAGAACCTCCCTATCATGGTCAGGTTTCATCATGTTAACATGGTACAATTTGTGCCCCTGCCTCCTGCCTAGCAGTTCCACCATGTAGTTAACATCACTGACCTTCCTTACCACCTTGTAGTGTCCCTCCCAAGCTGATTGCAGCTTGTTGTGTCTGACAGGAATTACCTGCTTCCCTACAGCATATTCTCTAGCTCGAGAATTCATGTCATGCCAGACCTTTTTCTGTTGTTGGGCTTCTGCCGGGTTCTCCTGGGCCAAGCCCATGAGTTCCCTGAGCCTTGACCTGAAGTTTAGGACATATGCCACAACAGACTCCTGGTGGGATTCACACTCATCTTCCCACTTATCATGAATTAAATCTAGAGGTCTGCTCATCCTGTGCTCACACAACAAATCAAAGGGTGAAAAACATGTGGATTCCTGGGGAACCTGTCTGTAAGCAAGCAACAGATGGGGAAAATATTTGCCCCAATCCCTCTTAAAATGGTCTGCAAATTCCCATAGCATGGACTTCAGTGTAGAGTTTATCCTGGCAGCAAGACCAATAGTCTGGGGATGGTAGGGGGGTGGTGTTTAGGTGCTTCACCCCACAGTACTTCTACAGACAAGCCAGCTGGTCTGACATGAAATTGGCACCTCTGTCAGTTAGTATTTCTTTTGGGAAACCTACCCTGCTAAAAATCTCTAACAAAGCATTTGCCACCTTTTCTGCCTCAATGGAGGACAAAGCCACTGCCTCAGGTTATCTTGTAGCATAATCTACTACTACTAGGATATATTTTTTCCCTGTGGAACTTGGCGTACTCAGAGGCCCCATAATACTCATAGCTACCCTCTGAAATGGCTCCTTAATCACAGGCAAAGGTATCAAAGAAGCTTTCGCCTTGTCTCTTGTCTTGTCTACCTTTTGGCATTCCCCACAGGTCCTGCAGTAGCCTGTTACATCTCTGGAAATCCCAGGACAATAAAAGTTCTGCATAATATGTCTCTTTGTATGTTTTATGCCCATATGACCTGCAAAGGGAATATCATGGGCTATGGCAAGAAATTCCAGATGGTAGGCTCTAGGCACTACCAACTGCTGTATTCTCTCACCTTCTAGCCCTCCCTCAGGGGTCCAATCTCTATACAGTAACCCTTTGTCCCAGTATACAGATTCCCCCCTTCCCTTGAGAATCAGGTGCCTTACTAGCTACCTGCCTCAAGCCTTGTAATGTAGGGTCTGAGAGCTGAGCTTGTCTCAACTTTCTCTTTGTAACTCTTCCCAGCTCCTCTTCCACATGAAGTCTGGTATCCTCTGACAGAGGTGCCTCACTGTCAGGCTGGGTACTACTATTCACCTCTACAGTCACTCTGACCAAGGGAACATCAGTACACACAAGCAGCTGTGACTCACCTTCAGTCTCACTGCTAAAGGTTAGCTCCCTCCCTGAAGTAACCACCTCAACAGTTTTGGCTGCAAGTATGTGGTCAGACTGGGTCTCCTCCAGGCTACCAGACCCACATGCTTGTCTCCAAGCCTGACTGCGTGCAACTGAATTAACACACGGTACTGAATTATCAAACTCCTTCCCCATGAAGACATCTGCAGGATGGTAGTTTGGTACCCCTGTTGTCTCAAGACAGGCTACTATTGACATTTTGTCATTCCACCTTACTGGCTCCCTCACCTTTTGTTCCCCACCTTGCCTCCATGGACATTTATATGCCACATGACCTCACTAGTTGCATTCAAAACATTTAAACCTAGGTCCTGGATGTGTACCTGGACTAGTGGCTTCCCTGCTACTGGCAGATTCTGTTGAGGTGGTCTGGGCTGCCCACCATGGGTTCCCTTATACCCATTAGCAGCACTGGGGGTCCCTTTCCTGTGCAGGGATGCCCTGCTTGCTAGGTATAGGTCTCCCTTCTTCCCCAACTCATCTAAAGTACCACATTGTCTATCAGCTAACCAGATCCTCATGTCCTCAGGCAAAGTGCTAAGGGCTTATTCCCTCACCAAAAGGTCTACCAGCCCTTCAAAAGTGGTGACCTGACATCCACTCATCCATCTATGAAAATAAGTGCTTAGTTCTGAAACGTATTCACACACACTTTCATCTGCCTTGCGTCTATGCTCACAAAACCTTTTCCTATAAGTTTCAGATGTTAGCTTAAAAAATTCTAACAGGCGATTCTTTACAACATTATAGTTTAAAAAGTCATGATCAGACAGTTTGGAAAATACATTTACAGCTTTACCATTGAGTAAGGGGGTCAGAAACCTTACCCAGAGCCTTTGGTCAACATCATACTGTTTACATACCCTCTCAAACATATGAAAGAAACTATCAAAATTATCCCCCTCTGTAAACTATGGAAGAAATTTACTGACTTTTTGTGCTTCTGGGGTCCAGTTACTCCCTTCCCCATTACATCCATGACTCTGCTGAAGTGTCAGCATCTCCTTTTCATGTTGCCTCTGCCTCTCCTTCTCCACAGCTTCCATTTTCAAATGCATGGCCTCCAACTCAAGTCTCTTTAGCTCCAGATGGATTCTTAAGTCCCCTGTAGAAAGGTTGAGCTGTCCATTCTCTGACTGTCGTACATCTCCACGGCCAGTCTGATTGTCCTCCTAGTTGCTATTTTCTGATGCAGCCATGACCAAAGCTGCAATCATGTTTGCTTTAGTCAAATTTTCATGCACCAGTCCTTTAGCGTGGCACATAGCCAACTGGCTCCTTGTCAGCTTGCCATACTCCTCTGCTGACATGCTTGCTTGCTCTCACTGACTAACTAAGCTAACAAAAGAAATAAAACAATTTTTGTGATCTTAACTCTGAATGCTCACTGCATAGTTCATTTAGAGTACAAAAACACTTTCAGTGATTACTGTACAAAAGCTATAGTAATTCACTATCCACAACACTACAAGCTAGTTAATATGTGATGTGGCTAACTCACCACTATCAAACAATTAATATATGATGTGGATGTCCCACCATTGCCAAACAATTAATATGTGATGCCCATGCACTGGCCCAGTAATCAAGCAGCCTCAGTCCTCACCACTAGCACCAGTGAGGGGTGTCCACATTGGGAAGATAACAAGTACACACACAGTAAAGTAAAATTTCCCTTAAGAGCACAAAGAGATCACAGTCAGTCTGGGGCTGGTTTCTCCTTTTCTCTCCAGATCCCCAATAAGACTCCCCACTGGCACAGCTATAGGGTACAGATCTCAGCCTAGTGGTCAAGCCAAAACCTCCAGCACCTTCTCTGTCCAACCAGTGCTTCATGTCCCTGCTCAAGTAGCGGATACTCACACACATTGAGATATGAGTTATATACAAACACAGAGACACTCCTGGAGAATGCTGGCACAGGTTCTCCAGCTATGCCCCCTTCTCTCCAGACTATAAGATAGAAATCACTGCCACCAACCACTGTTTATCAGCTACTAATAAGGCCCTTCCCAAAGAGTGTCCAAGTTTACTGTGTAATATTACTGTTATCCAAACAGTAAGTGTGATCCAGGGCTAAGGCTATTCTGGAGTGGCCTAGTACAGTATCACCAATACATGCAAGTACTCTTAAGAGCTTAAATTATTTATACACAAAACAATCACAATTGAAAGATTTAAAGATATTTAATAATAAATAATAAAAACACAAGACAATACTCATCACTTCAACACAATGACATTACAGAGTTCAGAAATCACAGGAAATAAATACTGTAAAACAATATTGTAGGATAGTCTGACATAAATATAGAAAACTATAGACTTATCTTACTATATTCCTATCCATCTCTAAGAGAAATCACTGTTCTAAATACTATTTACATACAGAACAAGCAAGTGCTGGTGAGTGGATGTTCTTACTAGATCCAAGACAAGATACAAAATAATTTTCTTTCTTTCTGAGATAGCCCTTAAATTGATAATGCACCTTACTGCTGAGTCATTTCAGATTATATCCTATCTCTGAGCTTGAGATCAAACAGAGTTGTAAAATTCTTTACTTAACAGCTTTCTTCCAGCAGGATGCACTGTGGTTACATTTTTGAGGCTCAGTACAACATATAGTTTAATCCTAACATATAGTTCTCTTTACATTTGCAAAACAAGCCTCTGGATTATATTAATATTCACAGAATGACAAGAGAAAATTCACCAAAAAAAAAAACCCAGATAAAAAACAACAAGGTGAAACGGAAAGCCTCCAGCAGCATGTAAATAACTTTATTAACGTTACAAATTTTTACATGTTTTCGTCTACCACAGCAGACTTCTTCAGACAGTTACACACACACAATAAAATCACTGCTCTTATATAATAACCATAAAATTGGCAGACCAATCAGGTTCTCCTCCTGTTCATTTAAAAAGGCACTTTTGTAAAATTACTCAACTCTGTTTTAAACCCATGTATATAAATAGATGAAGACAGTGCAAGAAACCAAAAGTAACAAAAATAAATACAATCCAATTATATGCTGTCAAAAATTCTCTCATTAAAATACTCCAATAAATATACTTCATTTAAAATAAATTCACTTAAAACCTCATACTATAAAAGAAGTTCAATGCACATGTATAAGGGTATACTATAAATATAATGATCTTGGTGCCATCTACTGGTTAAACTACAACATATTTTTAGTGAGAGAAATTATGTTCTAAAAGTAATGCTAAAAAATTATTATTAATAAGGACTAGGCCATGGGCATTAAGGAAAAAATATTAGATGCCATTTTACCCTAAATTTTGAGCTTGGCAGATCTTAATTTTAGTAAGGGTAAAATAGAAATATATGTAAAAACAAAAACTCAAAACTTAAAACAAAAGCAAAAGCAATAACGGAAGAACTGCCACTTGACACGAGCCACTTAGAAATGAAACCCTTTATTGTAAGCGCTTTCGAATGGGCTAATACCCAAACTTCATCAGACAAGAATTACACAGTAAAACCTCCTTTCTCTCTCTCTCTCTCTCTATATATATATATATATATATATATATATATACCCCTATCTTCACAAACATTTTCAATGAACAATTAAGTAATAAACATCATTTATTCAATTACCCCGATTGCTATTTAATTGTTACCATTCAACTAATAACATTTTAACCAACTTTCTTATTTAAAAAAAAAAACCCTTTCTTGAACATCCGATATTAAATCTCAAATTTTAAACTTGTATTAAACTCTGAATTAATAATGCACTATGCATGAAATGATGCGTATCATTTACTAAGAAGATATATTCCTGTTTCAGCTTCCATTTCATTATAAAATAAAATGCACATGTATTCATGTATATACAAATGTGTGTGTGTGTGTATGTGTATATATATATATATATATATATATATATATATATAAATAAAATAAAAAATAATAAATAATTAATCGATCAATACATTATTATTGTGCAGAATTAACCCATTAATTACTAAAAACATTATTTTTATGCAATATATTAGCTTCCAGAATGACACCCTTATATACAAAGTGCATTTACAAACATGTGGATGACAATAAACTTCATATATGGGCCCATATTATTATGTTATACCTTCAGAATATCAGCAATTTAATAAAAATTCACATCATATTATAGACATTCCTATGGCTAACCATACCACTACTGTGTCGTAGCCTCAACAATATTTAACGTCAATCCTACTATGCCACAAACTACTAAAATCCTTGTGTTTAAAAACAGTGTATCACACAACCTATATAAGCATAATAAAAATTGAATAAAAATAATAAATAAGCAATCAATAAATGCATAATATGCTTATATATTAATACCTAGCCCAATATACTAACCTAATATTTTTAAATTACATACCTAGCCCTATTTATATATCAGGAATTTGACTTTTGTTTTATTTTATTTTAATTTGTTTAGTTATCTATGCAATGCTTTTCATTTAAGAATACATTTAATAGAGGCGTATTCGTTCAGGCCAGGGGGGACATAGGCTGATGTTCTTATTTGCCATAAAACTTCTTGTTCCTCTAAGTACAACTGCCATGGGCCACCCTCACATCATTTTAACTTGTTGCAAAATTACAAAAGTGAACCTGTGATCTGGGAATTCCAAAATATGTTTGGCTAATGCATTAGTGATATCCCTTTTACTGATAGCATACTGATGTTCGTAAATTCTTTGTCTTAATTTCCTTTCAGTTTTTCCTGTGTAGAAAGAGGGACACCCTTCACACAATGCAACATAAACAATGCCTTTTGATTCACAATTAAACTTGTCTTTTAAGTGATATTATTTTCCATTAATCCTGACCTTGTCTCTTGGTATAATATGTCTACATTGTGGACACATTCCACATTTATTCATACCTGCGACTTTGGCCTTTTTCTTACTCATCTCAACCAGATTTTTCAGGTTAAAGCCTCTTCTATAAGTAAACTTTGGTTTTAGACCAATCGACTTAGTGTGGTCTTCCAAAATTATAGTCCAATTTTTAGTAATGATATCCTTAATTATTCTGTGATCTAAGCTATATGTAAACAAAAAATTGAGGCTTAGAGAATTATTACTTCTACCACTTAGGTTACTGTTGTGTTCAACAGGCCATCTATCAATCCTGTTTGTAGTTCCACCTAACAAAATGGGCTTAAAATGCCCTGATTCTCTTTTTGTGCTTACTTCATGAATTGTATCTGTTATTAGTGTTTCAGGATACCCTCTATTGAGGAACATTGTTTTCATTATTCCACATTCATTCATGAAATCATGATGATCAAAAATCATCCTTGTGGCCCTTACAAATTGCCCCTTAACCACAGCCTTTTTCTGATGATAAGGATGGCTGCTGGTATAATACAAAAACATGTTTGAGTATGTGGATTTCCTATATAATGTGGATTTGTATCTGTTGGTAATTCTATCCTTACTAATTCTAACATCAAGGTAATTAATTTCTTCTACTCCAATAGTATAGGTAAATTCGAGGAACTTGGCCATAACAGTGATACTAGATATAAAACTTGGTATCTGATCGATATGCCCTTTCCAAATAAGACACATATCGTCTTGATATCTAGTGTACCATACCACATGTTCTTGATACATGTTATTATTAAACAGCAAGTTCCGTTCCCAAAATGCCATTACGCTATTGGCAAAGCTGCCTCCGCACAGGGACCCCATGGCAATTCCTGCATTTTGGAGAGAAAACTGCTCCTTAAATACTAAATAATTGTTTGATAAAATGATATCTAATAGGGTTTCCACTAGATTAATACTCACGTTATCAGCTTTTTTATATAACATAAAATTCCTAGTCCATTCTATCCCTAAATACTGGGGGATAACTGTATATAAATCTTTAATGTTAATAACTAAAAAATGTACTGCTCATTATACTCTAGTTGACTAAAGTTTTCCAAGAAACTGCATGAGTCCCTACAAATCTGTGGTTCATCCTGAATTAGTGGTTTCAAAATATTATCCACATACTTAGCACAAGCATAAGTGATGGAACCTCTTCCATCTACAATTGGCCTAAAAGGTGGGTCGATCAAATTTTTATGTAATTTTGGAGAGCCAAAAATGGTTGGAATTCTTGGGGCTGGCATTGTTAGATATTGAAATGTGTCAATGTCAATACTGCCTTCCAAAAACAAATCATCCAAGGCTCCCCTAATTCTTTTGTATGCAGAGTTAACCTAATTTAAACTGGCATTTGTATAAGCGTCAGAATGAAGGCAGTTAAAAATTATTCTCTCATATTGATATTCATCCATAAACACAAGTCCCCCTCCCTTATCAGGTTTCATAACTCTAACCTTACATTGATTAAGAAGGGAGATGAAATCTAGTTCATTTTCAGAAATGTTAAGATTTGTGACTTGTGCATATGTCGTAGAATACAACCTTGACCTCAGATCAATTTCACACATCTTCTCAAACACATTTAAAACCCCATACAGCGGGGGATTAAAAACACTGGAAACCCTCACTGTATTCAACAGTGTAGAACTAGACCCCATAGTATGGGTTAAATTTAGCTTATGTACAAAAAGCTTAAGATCTATTATAATTTTTACTAAATCAGCTTTTTTATCAGGGACAAAGGACAGACCCTTAGAGAAAAACTCAATCAATGGTTGCTTTATTGATAGGACAGTATAATTGTATATTTTAAAGTCCCCTTGTGAGCTGAGTAGGACTTGTGGTCCTTCTAATATTTGTTTTGTCATCTCCTCCGTTGATTCCTCCAATTTTTCCTCTGCCCCTGGTTCCTGTTGTTGCTCTGGTTGTTGTTGTTTCTCCTGTTGCCCACCCTTTGAAAACCGTGATTGTCAACCATGTTGTTCGGGCCCTCTAGTTGTTGTTGGATTTCCCCTTGTCCATTAAAATTATTAGTATTGTTCCTAATCCGCTCACTCCTCCGAACCTGTGGAGGCTCCAGGTCACTGTTAGCCTCATTGGCATCCATTTGAGCATCCCTATCATTATAGACTTGATTGCTCAGTTGGCTTTGTGAAACCAAAGGGGGAGAGGGGTAAGCTTTCTTATTCGCATATTCTTTTAAGTCTCTTTCGATCTTTCTTTTTTTATTAACTAACAGCTTACTTATAGTAGCCTCAATGCTAGTAAAAATTCTTGAATAATCATATTTGTATCTTGGAAATTCAATATCCACACATATAGAATGTTCAAGCAATTCTAATTCCCCTTTAAGGCTCCCAATTTCAGCATTGTAAAAATTAATGAGGGAAAGTAAAAAATCAAAGCCTTGCCGATCAAACAGGGCTAACAATTCTTGATGAAATGTCGAGTTTTCAACAAGTCCGACTGGGTAACGCCACTGGCGTAACCCTTTCGGTATAATCTTCTTAGAGATACACTCTTGGAGGTAAGCAACCTCTAGTTGTAGCTTTCTACACTTAAAAAGCTTGCTGTCGAATGCACTTTGTATATAAGGGTGTCATTCTGGAAGCTAATATATTGCATAAAAATAATGTTTTTAGTAATTAATGGGTTAATTCTGCACAATAATAATGTATTGACTGATTAATTATTATATATTATTTTTTAGTTTTTATTTTATATATATATATATATATATATATATATACATATATATATATATATATATACACATTTGTATATACATGAATATATGTGCATTTTATTTTATAATGAAATGGAAGCTGAAACAAGAATATATCTTCTTAGTAAATGATACGCATCATTTCATGCATAATGCATTATTAATTCAGAGTTTAATACAAGTTTAAAATTCGAGATTTAATATCAGATGTTCAAGAAAGGGTTTTTTAAATAAGAAAGTTGGTTAAAATGTTATTAGTTGAGTGGTAACAATTAAATAGCAATTGAGGTTTTAAATTGGTAATTGAATAAATTATGTTTATTACTTAATTGTTCATTGAAAATGTTTGTGAAGATAGGGGTATATATATATATATATATATATATATATATATATATATATATATATATATATATATATATATAGGAGGTTTTACTGTGTAATTCTTGTCTGATGAAGTTTGGGTATTAGCCCATTCGAAAGCGCTTACAATAAAGGGTTTGGTTTCTAAACGGCTCGTGTCAAGTGGCAGTTCTTCTGTTATTGCTTTTGCTTTTGTTTTAAAATAGAAATATACCCATTAAGTCCAGGCTATTTTCCTGCATCCAAGAATACCTGCCAGTACAGTTCTCTGTACTCAAGGAAGGAAACATGTTTAAATGGAAATGAGCTTGAACTGCTTATAAAGTGGAGCAGTATAGAAGGCTACTATACAGCCATGATGAGAGATGAAGAGGGAGAGGTAACCTTATCTGTGAGAATGGCTATTGGATTCAGTGTGGAAGAAGCAAAAACTGACAAATTGATTTGTAGCATTGAAAGGAAAATGATAGATGAAGTGTATTACCTTGGCTGTGATGTATCTCCCATCTAAATCAAAAACCTAACACATAAAGCAGGTTTTACAGAATGGGATGGTTTCCAAAATGGAATCACAGATATGAAGGAAGATTGTAATACAATAGCCTGCAAAAAGGATGCTTCCAGTGGTCCCAGAAAACTTAGAATCCTTCTTTAAGGGAAATAATTGAAGAAGTATATGAAGATATTTGGTATGATAGATGATATGAGGTTGTTCCACAGGGATATACAATTTATATACTACTTTGGAAAACAAAATTAGGCAAGAGTAGAAAGATGCTACATGTCAAAAGTACACGAACAACTGATTTCACAGGTTACCAATCATCCTATTACACTGTCAGACTGGGCAGCCATGCAATTTGAAATTACATTTGAAAACATAAATACTGAGAGTAAACATCGGCAATCTGCAGTATATATCTTAAGGGGGAACTTGTTTGCAGGCTTCATGGGTTCCAGATTTATGGAGGTGCTGGAGAAAATAAGTATTAAAGGTAAGAGCCCAGTTTAGCTTGGGATGAATATAAGATAACAATTAAAAATGTAGTTCACATAGGGGTGAAAGAAATGTAGCTGAAAGGTCAAAGGAAATCTGGAGAACCATTAAGAAAAATACAACCGTTGCAAGCTGAGAAAAGGAGGGGGTGGGAGGGGGTAGCTCAAATTAAAGAGGCAAAAATGCAGTGACAGACTACTTTGTAAATTTGAATGAATTTCAAGAAAGGGCCTTGAAACAAAGTTTTTTTGAAACTACCTCAAGAGGTACCAAGCTACTTGTGTAAAGGCTGTGGCAACAGAAGGAAGAAAGAATGATAACTAAGCTGAGACACCAAAGCATAAGACAGTTGGTATCTGATCCATCTGAAATAAGTTCCATTATGAGAAAGTATTATAAAAACTTATATACAAGGGACAGGGTAGTGGAAATTAAGGAGTCTATAAGCGAATATTTCTGAAAAAGCCTTGCCTGAGTTCAGAAAATATAAAAAAATTGGAGATGAAAATTACTGAAGCTAAAATTAGAGAGGCAATTAATAAAAGGAACTCTGAAAAAAACAGAAATAGATGGGATTTCAATAAAAGTATGAGTAAGCCAGTAAGGAAAAACTACTGCAATACTGGCACATCTTGTTTAACGCCATGTTTAAGGGAGGGGAAGTACTACCATCCTGATGGAATGAGCTATCTGGGCCACTAGAAGAGCTACTCAGTCATAGACTCCAAACAAGCTTTGTGCCGAGCAAATTGAGAACTGCAACTGTTATGTCTCTGCACAATGGCAGGCCATCTACCAACCCATAAGCCTAAATAGTCTCATATGTAAGGCCATGGAAAGAATAATCATGGACATGATCATACCTCTCAACCTGGAAACATCAATAATCTGGACAAGGCCCATGAAAAATAGGTACAAATCTGTAAGCTGATTAACATAAAATTTGCATACATAATTACATAACCCCACCCACTCCAATGGAATTGTGGGATACCAACTTTCAAATGCAAACTGAAGAACAGGCAACCAAAATATGGCACCCGAGTCCCCCTGCAGCCATTCTAATGTCCCATTACCTGGCTATTTCACCTCATTTACCATAAACACTAATGTGTGTGTGCATACTGCTGCTTTACTTCTACAATGATTATTTGGATTTTATTTTTACATTTTATAGCACAATGCACAAACACTAATAGATATCTGCTAAACAAAGCAGTACTGTCTCAAAATGAAAATAGACTTGGCATTAAAACTTCTCTGCCCTTGAAACTCACATTCATTGAAACAGCATTGAAACCCACACCACATCCAAAGAAAATGCATCTGGCCAGTGGTGGCTAAAGATTACCTTTGGGATGCTTTCAAATCATAGGCCCCTTGTACCAAAACAAGAAACATACATGCGTTATTTGATACACCTTCCTGAATTATTAAATTATATTCCTTGTATAATACACCACACTTTTTAGAGTTAAGTTAGAGCTCAATTTTAAATTTATTGTTTGAACATTTTTCCATTAGGCAATGAAACAAAGTGCATGCACCAATAATGACAAGACCGCCAAATTCAGAACATTTCCATCATAAAAGTCTACTTACACACACACACACACACACACACACACACACACACACACACACAGAAATATATATATATGTATATGTATATATATATATATATATATATATATATATATATATATATATATATATATATAAAATACAGCTTCTCGCACTTATTTTCAATTTCAGTTTTTTTGGGGGGAGGAGACAAAAGGCCAAAACCCAGGGACACATTTTAAACATTGCTTGTATCATTTTGGAAAGTTGCTAGAATAAAATGTGTTACTACCATGCATTTCACTTCCAAGTCTTGAACCCAGGACTCTATGTACTATAGTCAGAGTAACATACCACTATGCCAAATCAGCAGTTTCCTGAAAAACTTGAAGACTGAAACTTAAATGGCTATCATTTACTGAATTCAATTCTCACTTCTCACCATAGCTCTCAACCTCTTTGCACAAAAAACCTGGACAAAGCCAATAATGGGGGAATACAGAATTCATTTCTCACTGTAGCTCTCAATGTCTTAGCACAAAAACCTGGACAATGCCATTAATGGGGGAATACAGCCCCAAAATAGGGACAAATTCCAAATACTCATCTTATAAACTTAGAAAAGTACTAGAATAAAAGGTATTGTGTTACCATTTATTTTCTGAAGAATATGAAGTCTGAAATTCAAATGCCTGTCATTATTTAGTAAATCCAATCCTTCAGTGATTTGCCACAAAAATCCTGAAAAACCACAGATTTAATGAGAAACAGAACAAAAAGAGGAGGCATAAATTCACAAGTGCTGGGGCTTGGGACTTTAGGGGTTTTTTACCCTGTACCCAAGGTACAGAGTTTAAGCCTGAGTACCTCTAGCCACCAGCTGTATTCACCTGTGGGCATATTCTCACACACACACACACACACACACACACACACACACACACACACACACACACACACACACACACACACACACACACACACACACACACACACACACACACACACTGAATCCTGTTGTTCTGCTGAAATTACAACTCTGCAGTAACGTTTCACAAATACCTTAAAGCTGATCTGCTCTGAAGACTTTTGTTCTAAATTCCAAGCTGAAGTTATAACTCTGCAGTAATGCTTCACAAATACCTTAAAATGAGCTGCTCTGAAGCCCATTGTTCTAAATACCAAGTTGACATTACAACTCTGCAGTAACGTTTCACAAATACCTTAAGCTGAGCTGCTCTGAAGCCCATTGTTCTAAATACCAAGCTGACATTACAACTCTGCAGTAACGTTTCACAAATACCTTAAGCTGAGCTGCTCTGAAGCCCATTGTTCTAAATTCCAAGCTGAAATGACAACTCTGCAGTAACAATTCACAAATACCTTAAGGTGAGCTGCTCTGAAGCATGTTGTTCCAAATACTAAGCTGAAATTACAACTCTGCAGTAACGGTTCACAAATACCTTAAGTTGAGTTGCTCTGAAAACCGTTGCTCTAAATTCCATGTGGAAATTACAACTCTGCAGTAACACTTCAGAAATACCTTAAAGCTGAGCTGCTCTGAAGCCTGTTGTTCTAAATTCCAGGCTGAAATTATAACTCTGCAGTAACACTTCACAAATATCTTAAGCTGAACTGCTCTGAAGCCTGTTGTTCTAAATTCAAAGCTGAAATTACAACTTTGCAGTAACGCTTTGCAAATACCTTAAGATGAGCTGCTCTGAAGCCCGTTGTTCTAAATACCAAGCTGATATTGCAACTCTGCAGTAACAATTCACAAATACTTTAAAGCTGAGCTGCTCTGAAGCCTGTTGTTCTAAATTCCAAGCTGAAATTACAACTCTGCAGTAACGCTTCACAAATACTTTAAAGCTGAGCTGCTCTGAAGCCTGTTATTCTAAATTCCAAGCTGAAATTACAACTGTGCAGTAACGCTTCACAAATACTTTAAAGCTGAGCTACTCTGAAGCCTGTTGTTCTAAATTCTAAGCTGAAATTACAACTCTGCAGTAACGCTTCACAAATACTTTAAAGCTGAGCTGCTCTGAAGCCTGTTGTTCTAAATTCCAAGCTGAAATTACAACTCTGCAGTGATGCTTCACAAATATCTTAAGCTGAGCTGATAAATTCTGCTTTGCATTTCCGTTCTAAGTTATAACTAAAAGTGTCGTTCACAAATACCTGGTTTTAACTGAACTCCATAGTAAACTCTGCATGATGCTTGCTAGTTCACAAATACCTTAAGCTGAGCTAATAACTCTGAACTCCGTTACGTAGCAAGCTGATAAATCTGCGACATAATTATAAATACAAAGCTGAAATTCATTCTGATAACTCTGCAATAATGTTTCACAAATACCTTAAAGTTGATAAGTCTGAACTCCATAGCAAGCTGACAAATCTGCATTCTCGCTCGCACTTTAAATACCTTAAGCTGGTGCTCGCAGTCAGATCCTTTCAAACAGTGAAGCAGCCAGCCAGAAATGTGTGCACTTAAGCTCAGTTCTGACAGGCTGACAGAGCTGACGTCATTGCACACGTGATGACATCAGCTGAAAAAGCAAAAGAAAAAAAATTTAAAAATAAAGCTGGAAATAAATCGGAAATGAAGGGGTGCCACTTGGGAATCATGGCACCCCATTATTTAGACCCCAAAACTTGGTAAAAACTGAGTAATTTGGTACAGTTGGGAGGTCTGGACATGATAAATAACTACACAGGAAACTTTCAGACATTTGACCCAAACCATTATGGTTATTTCAAGAACAGGACATGCTTACCTAACCTGGTCGATTTCATTGAGTAGGTCACCAAAGCAACAGATGAGGGAAAAGTGGTGCATACTGCTTACCTTGACCTGGCCAAAGCATTCAATTCAATGCAATACCCTACTTGGGCATTGTAGATAAACTCACAATATTATGTATAAACTCTCTATGCCACCCAAAAGGATAGCCATCAGGCTCACAGATAGGACAAAAGATGTCAGGATAAGAGTGCTACAAAAAGGCCAGTAACTAGTGAGTCCCCCAAGGCTCAGTGCTTGGGCTGCTCCTTTTTGGCATCTTCTTTTCTGAGGACAAGACCAAAATCAAAGGCCTCTGGATGACCAAGTTCACAGATGACTGCAAACTAAGTGCAGTCATAGAATTCCCCAAAAACAAACATCCTCCAAGAAGGCCTGACACAAGATAATAACTGGTGCCAGAGTCAACATCTAAAACTCAATGCCAAAAAATGCAGTGTAGTAGCTTTTGTAAAGACAACCACCCCTGGAAATTACTACATTCATAATACTCCCCTAAGAGTTGACCATGTGGTCTGGGATTTGAGAATGCATGTAGATAGTGACTTGGCCTTTGACCATTATGTGTCTACTGTAGTAAGAAAATCATTCTATATTGTGCAATTTATAAGCAAGGCAATATGATCTAGGTTTAAAGATGTCATTGTTCTGTTGTATTTGGCCTTCATTAGACCAGCCATTGAGTAAAACACCCTTTTTGGTATGTACCCGAATAGGTGTATGCATCAAAAAAAGAACATGCACAGAGGTTCCTCACAAAAAAGAACACATGGGATAGACAACATGTCCTTCGTGGATCGCCTCAAAGCCTTATCCTTGAACTCAGTCTCCAACAAACCGATGAGAGGTAATCAATGCCTGCCCTGCAAGCCATCATCTGATCCAGCCTTTACATCCTGCTGCATATCTGTAAAACAGATGTGATTAGAAGCACTCAGTCTAGGGTCATAAACCTCATCTGCAACACAAATAAGACATGTTGGAGGGACAGATAAGTGTCTCAGATACTGCCTCTTTTCTGGAATAGGATTCCCATCCATGTGAATTAGAGTTCCTCCCTGCACTTATTCCAGCACAACTTGTATCAGTGACTGGAGAATAGTAAATCTAACCCTGCTTTGCCTTCTGCATCTGTTTTGGAAAGAGAAAGCTTATAAATGCTCAATCACACATACTCAAGTTATACCCCCAATGAAATGAGTGGTGCTAAAACTTGTTGAATATATCTGGGCAGCAAATATAGGCTTAAAATTGCCTTTTAAGGTCATTAGCCTAGTAATTAAATGTGAATCCATGACCCTATGGACATATTTTCTTAAATATTTTTATACAACAGACAGATTAGCTAAAATCTATCCAAATGTGTCAGAAGTATGCTGGAAATGTGACACAGGACAAAAGGGTACATGGGAACATATATTCCGGGATTGTGAAGAATTACAAACTTTCAAACTAAAACTTCAAGCTATTATTACAACAATTACATGGGAAGATCAACGTCTAAAGCCATTACAAGAAAATGGGAAAGAAAGGATAGATCGCTAACCGAAACGGTAAAAGAAGAGATGAATGACTTAAGAGAAAATGAACTGAAATATAGATCTGGGGACAAAAATAAATTACTTTGTGAAAAAAAAGGGAACATTAGCTAGGAGCCTAAACTCTTATCCATTGCAATTCGTAAGCCCCACTCCCTCTCCCTCTCCCTTTTAAAGCATTTTATGGTTATAGCAAGTTTTACCGATTTAACACAGTAAAGACCAGTAGCTACTTTTCCTTTTTTAGTCAAGATGGCTGTAATTGGTATGTACAGTACATAGTTAATAAAAATGTTTATTGATTGGGCATTGATGAGTCTACAGATGAGAAAACTTGGAATGAGGAATATGCAGGTGCTTCACAGTAAACAGCTTGAGCTAAGATATGAAGTAAAATTTGTAAGTGTTGGCTCTGAATATTTACTGTCGGAGGGCCATGGTGGTGCAGCAGTTACTGCTGTCACCTCACAGCAAGAGGTTCTCCCATTCGATTCTCGGCTGGAGCTCCTTCTGTGTGGAGTCTGTATGTCCTCCCTGTGGTTGACTGAGTTTTAAAGACATGTAGGTAGGTGTGTATGTGTGTGTGCCTTCTGTGAGGACTGGGGCCGGGCTGTCAATTCGACACCATAAAAACTCCACTGCTAATCAATCTGCAGAGCGACGATCTGCTTTGGTGACCCTTAACTGGGAAAAGTTGAAAGACATTGCTGTTAATTGTTAAACTGTAAAAGTAATATATCTTGTAATACAAGACACAGTACATAAGATCCATGCATGACGAATGCACAAATTATCAATGCCCAGATGTTACTGTTTAATTTTGATCCATGCCAATACCAATTGCTGCATAACAAACTCCAGTACTCCTCGAGTCTGCACATCTACATCCATGATATCACAGTTTATAGTCACTTCTTCCTTGGCTGTTGAAAAACACAAGTTACTAGATATGAACACAACAGCTGAAATAATAAATAAACTATGTAAATCCCATAGAGTGGATCACACATTTATTATGTGGTCCATCTTTTATGTTAACACCAAAAAGTTCTTTATATCAGCATTATAGACATACAGATAATGAGCTGCAGGTAACCATTCATGTCATTACAGCACATACACATTGGATGTGGTACAGTATGCATTTACAACACTACATACATTATCAATGTGCCTGCATCCTCTGCACATAAATGTAGCACTACTCCACCAGAGCTGTAATTATGACATACAATGCAGTACTCCTACCAGCAATGCCTAGGGGTGAACCGCTACACTTTGTGATATATTACATAGAAGGTAAGATTTCTGCCTGTTGCACCACATACAGTACTCAAGAAAAAAACTGTGAATTATCTTTGCTTTAAACTATCATCATATAACCATGTGATACATACAAATCTAATATATAGATATACATGTAAATTAGAGACAAGTTGGCATAATGGTTAAGGTTTTTGTCTCCCTTGCACAAGGTACAAGGTTCAGTTCTGATATCCGACCAATGTCTGTTTTGAGTTTGTATGTTCTCCCTGTGTTGCTTTCGGGTTCCTCCCACCTCCAAAAAAGCATGCTGAGTGTTTCTGTCTCAAACTCACCAATGAATGGGGCTGTGGGCATCAGCACAAACTCTACATGGTACCCTATAGGGGGAAGAGTTGTACAGACCATCCCCAGTATCCTCAAGATAGAAGAACATGTATCACAGACTGCACACTATGGCAGGGCTAGCCACTCAAAGGTGTAAAATATGGCTCTAGGTGATTTGGTCATGTTGATTAATGTCACCAAAATGGGCATGGGTACTGGTGATAAGTGGGTTAAGGATCCGACCTATACCAGGAACCCATGCTAATGGTAGGAGGGATGTATGTGCCCCTATTCATCAGTGTGTGCCTGCCAAAAAGCTCAGAAGCCCTGGGTCAATAAGATACTGGCCTGGTGCTGTCTACTTGCCCAGTCTGGGTTGCCTGGGATAGCTCTGTTGAGTGAATGCTGTATGTAAAACTGATCAACCTGCCAAACATGAACTGAGAATTGCTACACTTAATGTAGGTTCATGGACACAGCTGGGATGTGGATGACATAATAGTACGGAGGTGGCTGGACATCCTATGTATCCAAGAGAGAAGATGAGAGGGCAGTGCAGTGAAACCACTTGGCTTGGGATACAGAGTGTACTACTCAGGAGGCTTCAGAAGGCAGTGAGGGATGTTATCAGAGTTAGTGACAGACTCATGGCAATCAGACTCCAGTGTAACGATAGGGTAGTATTCGTAATCTCAGCCTATGCCCAACAACAGGGTTGTGATAGTGAGGAAAAGAGTGCATTCAGGCAGAAGTTGCAGGACCTACTAGATAAAGCAGGATAACATGAATTGGTGTTGATAATGGATGACTGGAATCTACATATCGAGACAGACAGAACAGGATATGAGGACTGGCTGGGTCCACATGGGTGGGGCAACAGGAATAAAGAAGGAGAGGCCATTCTAGACTTCTGTCTGGCAAATGGCTTGATAGCCAACATATGGTTCAGAAAGAGAGACAGTCACAAGATTACATACAAGAGTGGCCAACTTGAAACTCAGGTAGACTTCCTCCTAGTAAAGAAAGGGCACTGGGGTAAAATCAATGATTCCAAAGTTATTCCCAGTGAAACAGCTGACCGACAGCGTGAAACACTGGTTACCATGAACGGCTGCAAGCAGTGGTCAGAGAAGGTTCTAAGGTCAACAGAGACCAGGCTAAAGACCTGCATGTTGAATGCTGAAAGAGTACAACAGTTCAAGGAATTACTTCATGGCTCTAGCACCCCAAGAAGAAGAGAAAGTAGGTGGAGTTGAAGAAGTCTGGCACTGCCTCATAAAAGCATGTGTGAGGACTACAGAACTGATATGTGGCCGAGTCAGGTATGGAAATAAAGTACATAAGGAAAGCTGGTGGTGGAATGCAGAGGTCCAGGAAGTCATCAAAAGAAAGGAGGAGGGTAGGAAAAATGGGAGATAGAAAAGACTGGCCAGGCTAGGAAGGACTACTGGTTGGCTAACAAAAAAGGCAAGAAAGAAGTTGCAATAGCAAAGAACAGGGCATTGGAGGCACTGTACCAACTTCTGGAAAGTGACTCAGTAGATGGTACAAAGAAACTATATCAGGTTGCAAGGCAAAGACAAGAAGCTAAAGAAGACAGTCAGACACCCTTCATAAGGGATGCCAGCAACATCCTGCTCACCAGTCCACAGGACACCAAAGGCAGATGGAAGGAAGATTTCCAGCAGCTTCTGAATGAAGAAAATCCCACAGAAGCTGTACTGCCCCAGAAACAGCCTACTATGAGAGAAGAGGAGAAGCCCACCCTAGAAGAAGTAATACTAGCACCAAGGAAAATGAAGTCAGGGAAAGCAGCAGGCTCAGATGAGGGCACAGCAGATATGATAAAGATGCAGGGTGAGATAAGGGAGAAATGGCACCTGAGGGTACTCCTGAGGTGGAGAGAAAGATGTATCTCAGATGACTGAAGAATAAGCATACTCATGCCCGTGTACAAGAACAAAGGGGGCATCTACAACTGTGGGCAGTACAGAGGCATCAGACTCATGTCACATTGCATGAAAGTTCTGGAGAGGGTGATTGATAAACAGATATGCAGAGTAGTAGAATGTAAGATGGGAGTTGAGCAGTTTAAATTCATATCAATATGCAGCACTACTGACCTGATGTTTGCAGTGATACAGATAGTTGTGAAGAAACTAGAGATGAGGAAACAGTTCAACTGGGCATTTCTAGACTTGGAGAAAGCAAATAACAAGGTTCCAAGAAAGCTGGTTTGGGCAGTGTACTGTGGTGGTTCGAAGTCCCAGAAAAATTGGTAAAATTAGTGCAGGCTATGTACAAAAACCCAATGACTCAAGTACAAACAGGTGGTCGGCCTCACAGAGGGGTTTCCAGTGGGAGTGGGTGTGCACCAGGTTTCAGCACTGAGACCACTGCTGTTCATATTGGTGATGGACTACATTAGCAAACAGGTTGGAAGGGACAGATCAACAAAGTTGCTGAAACAGGTTGGAAGGGACAGATCAACAAAGTTGCTGTATGCAGATGATGTGGCATTACAGGCAGACTCTGAGCAAGAACTTCAGCAAAGGATAGGGGAATGGAATGCAAAAATGAAGGAACATGGAATGAAACAAAGCACAGATAAGACAGTGGTAATGGCAGCAAAGTGGGGAAATCAGAAGATGAGAAATGAGATAGAAGGGAAGATGATGGAACAGGTTAATAGCTTCAGGTATCTGGGAAGGGTGGTTGAGGAGAAGGGAAGTCTGAATGAAGAGGTCAAAGCTAGCATCAGAGGGGCTGCAGCCAACTGACATAGCGTCAGGTGTAGTGTATGACAGAAGAGTGTCAAAGAAGCTGAAAAGTAAGGTGTACAAACCACTGGTGGGAACAGTACTACTGTATGATACAGAAACCTGAGCAGTAAAGGCAGAGTAGATGAGGAAGCTCAAGGTGATGGAAGTGAAGTGCCTGAGAAGGGTGGTAGGTTACACACTGTGAGACAGAAGAAGAAATAAGGACATAACAGCAGAAGCCAAAGTAGCTCCAATTGCTGAAGAGATCAAAGAGAACAGATTACTGTGGTTCTGACGCATGTGCAGAAAAGACAATCCGGTGAAGAAGATTTGAGACACACGGGAAAAAGGCAAGAGGAAATTAGGGCAACTAGCAATGAGGTGGATGGACTCTGTGAGAGAAGATCTGTGACAGTCAGGAATGAGTGTCAAAGAAGGCTGGAGTGTACCATTTAATCGAGATAGATGGCAACAGTTAACATGATATCTTAACCAAAGTAGAAAATGGGAAGAAGGGGGGGGGGCTGCTGCTGCTGCTGCTGATGATGATGTGTAAATGACAAACATGGATAAAAACATGTAAAATAGTGCCACTGCCGCTGATGGCAAAGTGTAAGTACTGAATGAAGATAAATACACCATTACGCCAATATAGGGTTGTTAAACAGTGTTGCTGTTCAGGCGTTCCCTGGGATTCATTAACAATAGCCTATATGCCTGCATGAAGTAAGTGTTTTACTGAGATGAACAGCAGTGCTATTTGAATATGCATGCTGGTCATCATGCCTACATGAATGTAAGCACCTTTCCATGGCTAGCAACAGTGTTATAGTGTTTGCTGCCACAAAAAGGTGCCTGCAAGCAGTAGCACACAGTGTAAACAAAACGGATCATGTATTGGCACTGCTCTGATATGAGCATGAGCTGACACCCACACATATTAAGGACAAGTACAGGGACACAATACAGAATGAGGGGAAGTGAAATGAGGAATAGGCACACAAAAATGTGATATGCTACCATAGTAATGCTGTAGAGGGAAACGTTTAAAGTGTTCTCATATCTCACAGGTAAATGAGATGAAAGTGTCTAAGAAGCATTACGAACATAAAACCTGCAAGACTGATTTAATGCTAATTGTTGCGAATGTTAATTTCACAGGTACATGCATAAATAATAATGGATATGCTGAGAAAGGGTGTGAATAAGGACATAAAGCTGCATTGTAACAAAAGTAAGTGTAGGTGTTATAGACATCTTAATTAAATGATTGACTTCAGACAACAGTTCTTAAGGACAGAAAATACATTATGGGATTCATGGATAGAATGCATTCTTAGCATATAAGAGTGTATATACAGGGGATCAATATATGAAAGCTGACAGCACCTATGCAATATCAGTCTTATCATGTATACACAAGAACAAAAGGACAATGCAGCTATAATGTCAAGTAACTCAGAAATGGACATTTCTATGCAAAGAAATGACTATGGCACCAATAGGAAAGGGGTCCCTCACCTATGAGCATGTAATCAACAGGCAAGTGCTGTATGTTTATGTAAATGATGCATGTCACTCTAATAACAAACAACATAAATAAGGGACCAATGTCAAGACTGAGCAGATGACATGTCTGGAGTCCAGTATTGCCTTTGCTGATTTGAAAACATCTGACATATTAATAATGGGCATGGTCACATGGAATTATGGGAACAGTAACAGAACAGGAACTCAAGAGTGGCAATGCAATAGAAAGTGTTGTAAAAGAAGAGGACCATTAACATCTCCTGATAATCACCCTGCATTCCAGACTTGTTTATGGAATCACACATTTGCCAGTAAGCTGTATATTGTGATGAAAGCAATGGGGGTATTAACCACATGTGTAGAGGATGATATGCAATACAGAGCATAGTTATCTTGTGAACAGGTAATGCATATGAGCAAGGAATGACCTAAGAAATATTTGCATCATGTCATATTTGAACATATGCCTGAACAGATTATGCCTGAACAGATATTAAAAGATGCATAACAGTTAGGGGCACCACAGACATATGGATATTGGTCATGTAAGGAAAAACACCCCTTAAGGGTAAGATGGTCTAGTCATCTTTGGGTTTGAAAATGTATTCAGAATGTAAATTGAATGTACACATGCTCACACATCTCTAAGCAAATATAGAAACACGCACACACACACACACACACACACACACACACACACACACACACACACACACACGCACGCGCGTACACACACGCACACACACACACACACACACACACACACACACACACACACACACACACACACACACACACACACACACACTTTTACAGTATTGGGTATTGAAGCTCCTATTTATGTCAGTTGCACAATATAAAGAGCACTATAATACTCATGTGTGCCACAAGAGAAATCTGAGTCTCATGGAAAAGATAGCACTTTTGTCAGGATGACCTCATCAGTTTGTTTCTATAAAATTAGGGTTTAGGGAGCCGTGAGAACTGTTTAATGTGTTATTCTCAGGGGAAGTAGATACACCACCCAGTGATACACACAGTATCGGTCTTTCTCAATCATGTCTTCCATGCTGGGTATTGAACCTCTTACCTAACTCACATACACAATCGAGAGAACAATGTGCTAGTAGCAAGCACCACAAGGGAATATGCACAATACCTATGTGAAATTGGATATTGGAATATTTGCAAAGATCAGTGCTTGGAAGATATAACACTGTGCATTCCAGGTTGTACAACAAATACATATGCATGCACAGCACAATGTAACTTCACTGTGATTTTCACTTTCAATGACATACCTTGATAATACAATGTACAGACTATCCTTACTGCACATTGTGATACTGTGAGGGACATAGACATGCTCCACATAATGGCATAACATAAACGTTGACTGTTGCACAACACTGAATTATCAATCAAATATTCTTGTGACATCATGTCATGATGATTGCATGCTTGCATTGCCTCATACTTGCACTATGGGCATTGGAAGGATAAACATGGAAGTCAGACATAGGACAATGCATTGCAGGATTACAATGATGGGTGTGATGAGAATAGGTTAACCAAGCTGGTAACACATTGCTAATGTAAACACTGTAGAACAATCACATTACTTTACCAAAATTAAGTAGATGAGTTAACATCATTAAAAAAGCATGTTCATCTCTGGGCAACAGTAATACAGACATATAAACTTTGTGCAGTAGAAAACTATTTGTTCCCTTCTTTGGTTTTCTTCTGGCTTTCTGATATACTTCTTTATAAGTATATCACCGCTGAACTGATTTGCACTGCTGATGGCAAAGTGTTAATGGATGTGTTATCATGTCTTGTTTTATCGTATCTTGAAGTGCTGAAGTTACACTAGTACTTAGCAGTACACTGTGCTGCTCTCTTCTGACTCCATTGCAAAAATCTTTACAAGACAGCAATCACAATAGATAGCAGGCAAATTAGTGTAGCAGCAGGATAATGATGTGTTAAGTAAAGGGGTAGCCAATATGTACAGAAACACTAGTCAGAGATAACATAATGACATGTTGTCATTCATATGCATCTGAACATTTTCAGCATTCCATTAAGTGTTATCTAAACACAATATGTATAACTGTATATATGTGAAAGTTAATAGCTGACAGTGGATTTCATCAAACATGCGTGTATATAATCATTGTTACTACCCTATAGAGCATTATAATCCATATATCCAACTATTCATCTTGTTGAATTTACATTAAACTGAATAAAGATATCTTAGCTCAGCGACGGAAAACGGACAGAGTAATCCAAGCAAAGGCAATGAATTTTTAATGTATTGCAATAAGCACTGTACTCCCATTTAGCATTAGTTGCATTTGTTACCCAGAACCAAACATTGCAGAAGTGTAAGAATAATTATACAAAATTAGACATATGAAAACATTGTTTAAGAATAGATACAATTATATGACAATGATTTAACAGTTAGAGAAATTTTAGCCACTTTATAGTGGAATTAAAGGTAAGTTAGTTTAATACAAACAGGAACTACAATATGAAGTGAGAGAAAAGCAGGCTTATGGTATATTTAGAGAGAAAGTCAGGGGAGAGAAATTGATAGACGCAAGGAAGTAAGTTAAGAAATGAGAGTAATGTATGAATAGGGATATAGTTTATCTTGGTGTTGAACAAGAACAGAGTCAGCTTTTGGCCAGGAAGTCTTTTAGAATGGTTGTGAAGGATGGGAGGAAGGGTATTGATTTGATGGACAGAGATAAGGAGTTCCAGGCCTTAGCAACATGGTATGGGTACAGACAATGATCAGCAGATTTGATATGTTTGTGGACACACAGGAATGTTTTAGTCATTAGATTGTAATGACTGATTGACTGACTAGGAACATAGTTGTGTAAAATGTTATTTAGTGCTGGGCAAGCAGATAGATTCTGGATACTTTTATAGGTGGTATAAAGCCGTGTATATGTTAGCTGATGTGGTAGTGCTAACCAATTTAGGCTTTTTAGTGTTGCAAATGGTGGGTTCTGAAAGGGGTATTTGCTGCAAATTTATCAGCTTTGTTATAGCAGGATCTATATTAGAAGACCGAAAGTTTAAAATCGTGAACGCTCTAAAGAGCGAAAATGCCAGACCTCGAAGTGCTTGTTTTGAGATCGCATTACAGTGAAGATTAGAATATTTGCTCTTTCCTCACTATAGTGTGATCTCTGAGTTGGAATATATATTTAACCGTTGGATAATGATTTCGAGGTCTGGCTTTTTTGCTCTTTAGAGCATTTGCAATTAAACCTTCGGTCTTCTAATATAAACCCGTTATAGCATTGGTCAGGTTTTGATTTTTGTGATGCCTGAAGGTTAGTAAGGATGGGAGCAGCATAAAGAAGGGTGGAGAGGATATAAGTAATGGCAGGTATAGTTTTAGTTGCATTGGTGAGAAAGTTTTAGGCTCTATAAATAATCTCTAGTTTTTGATGAGGTTATCTCATGCAATTTTTTATATGCAGGTCAAATTTATGATTATCATTCATCATCCCTAATAATTTGATATGACAAAATTACTTCAATGGTTGTATTATCAAGAGAGAGGACTTTAAGTTTTGTTTTTTCATGGGAGAGGGATTTAGGGAAAAAAGTTGTATTTTTTTTTTTGTTTTTTTAGAGCTGAGCATGAGTTGTAAGTTCAAAGCCATGCTTTAGTTGCTGGTGTTGATGAGAATGTTGAAGGGTAGGGGACCAAGGATAGAGCCTGGTGGTACACCGATTGTGACTGGTAGGTATGGAGAGGGGGGTGGAGTGCTGTTTTAGTGACTGATGGCTATTGGATAAGTAGGGTTTGAAGCATAGAAAGGTGGCCTGAGATAGACCTAATGAGGACATTCAAAGTAGAAGTTTGCTGTGACAAACAGTGTCAAAGGCTTTAGACAAGTCTAGACATAAGAAGGAGACTAGTTTGTAGTTAACTCTGGCTTTATTGACAGTATCTATATAGGTTAGAAGTACAATGTTAGAACTATGGGAAGGAAGGAAGCCATGTTGTATGGGAGATAGGAGTTCTTCCTATGGAGATAGTTTAAAAATTGTTTTTGAATACATTTTCTCAAGTATTTTGAAGGGGAGTGGTAAGATTGCTATAGGTCTAAAATTAGTAATGTCTTTTGAAGTTCCTCTTTTGTTCAGAGGGATAATGTATGACTTTGCCCAGAGTTAGGGAATGTGAGATTCCTGGATTGACCTATTTATAAGGATGGAGAAAGGGTAGGCAATGCTATCAGCTGTTGTTTTAAGGTATTCTCTTGGAAGGTCATTAGCTGAAGTACAGCAGGGTCTGAGTTTGTTTAAGAGAACTTTTATATAGGATGTGGGCACAGATTTGAAGGTGACAGTGTATGTGGTGATACGTGGCTGATGGGCAGGATTATGATTATAGAGATACGATACTATTTATGAAATAAGAGTTGAATTGTATTGCAGTTTTGAGTGATGATTTATTAGGAGAGGGATTAAGGTTGAATTTATGGTCAGGATGCAAGATTTCCTTAATGGCTGTCCAGAATTTTTATGGTTGTGTTTACTATTATTCTGAAAGTTATTATAGTATAGTTGTTTGTCTTCATTACTTTGTTTTGTAGTATGATTGCAAACCATTCTGAAGTGTACAAGATATTGTAGTGTTTTATATATTTGCCCTTCTTTCTATGCTGTTTCTTTATACTGCATTAGCATTCTACTCTTTTTGGATAGCCAAATTGCATTATTTATTTGCAGTCTCTTCCTTCTAGGAGGTGCAAGGCTATTTAGGATACTCAGGAAAGTTGTACTGAATTAATTTACAGCATCATCCAAGGAGAGGAATTTTAGGAAGTTCCATTTAATAGACGATATGGTAGTAATGAGCATTTCTGAGCTAAACTTGGAAAAAGTTGCATGCTGTTCTATAAATATGCTGTTTAAGTAGATATGTGAGATGTCTGGTTGTATAGATTGAGGAGATGATCAATGAGACAGTCAGACATTGTACCTGAGATGATGTGTTTGCTAAGGTTTGATACTAGGTCTACTTTTCATTTATTGTTGAAGAAGGATAACGGTTCCTCAACAATTTGTAGTCAACAGGTACACCCTCATTACCGACCCCAAAACAATCATTAACAATTAGTTGATGGCTGGAATAGAACCCGTGACATTAAGAAAAAATATTGCTATACATTCAAGCATTAGCTCACGATGCCACAAATAAATTACTACTGCATTGCTTTAAAATAGCACTGCTGTAGCACAATGAAAATGTATGGAAGAAGGAGAGGTGAAAAGAAAGAGATAGAGGCAGCTGCAGAAAATATGGAAAAATATGCTTTGTAGGACATTGCTATGGTATGCTAGTCTTACTTATGAAATCATTAATCAGTCCTGCTCTGTACAAGAAAGTCATTGCTATAGGTACAAATAAGAGTTGGAAGAGTGCAATAACCATGAATATCTAATTAGGATTAGATTGGCTTGCTATGTCTCCTTGTTGGGGCTGCAATTTTTTTGAAAAAATTATGTCTTCATAGGTTCATAGGTTCATACTAGGCTATCTGCCCTGGGGCAATTATAAGCCTAGCCCGATTCTGTATGGCTTATGCCACCCCTTGATTTGAGTATACTGTGCCCTTTTTAAGGTTTAGTTTACTGTGCCTCTGTCTAATAGTGACCCAGAAGTAATCCCTGGGACAAACCTACGATCCCCCATCCACCTATCGAGATTCTTCTTGAAGAGATTCAGTGAGATGCTCTGCCTCGCATGAACTGGAATTCTATTCCAGAGCGAAGGGAGCCTATGGGAACTATTCCAATGCTATATCAATCAAATGTGTTGCATGTAGACAAATACAGACATTTGCAATTAAGTATATGGCAAGAATCTGAATTGTCATGAAGTAATATACTGGCGTACTGCTATAATGAAACCCATGACACTATGCCAAAAAAGCAGGCTAAAAAACGGGTAACTATCACAACACACCACATAGGAACTTTTAGTTGAATACATCCAGCAGTCAAATAAAAGTTACATTATCTACACCACAGTACTGCCTTTTTAGTATGATTTTACTCTGTATTCCCATAGTACAGCAGATGTAAGCACATTTGCTCAGAAGTAACCAGACCACTGCAGATTACATTAAAATCATCAGCTTTTGCAATAAGAAATTAAACAGAATGCACGTTAACTCAGCATTGTAGTGCTATGCCAAACTTTGCAAAAATGTCGAGGACATAAAGGTAAGGCTTTTTCATGGGCTACTTATACTTATGTCTAGGAGTGTGGACATATATTAGGTTGTGTAGTTATGTAATACATAAGTCATATATGCTAATAAGCACATTATCATTATGCAAGGATTACTGATAAATCACTTGCAAGATATATGTTTAACATTATCATTCTTCATTACATTTTTACAGTCCTATTCAAAACCTTTGGAAAATTTGATTCTTACACCATTTTTAAAAAGTATCTTTTAGCTGAATTTGAACTCTTATAGCCTGTATTATTTACCAAAATCATTGTTTCTGCACCTTGTGCCACAGAGAGAGATTCATGGCAGGTAGAATTTATCCTGTCAGTACTGTCCAGTGTACTGATGACAGTGCACTGTTGACAAGCTTGTTCGAGGTATCTATGGCAGCTTAATGGGACACTTCCAAAGATTTGTTGTTCTGATTCTGGTCTTTGTTTACATTTTCAGTCTAGCTTTCTGAGCATGCCTTGGGTTACGGGGACGGGGGGGGGGGTTGGGGAGAGGTGGTTACAGGAGGCTTTAATGGTCTTAGTCAAATTCCATCTCAAATTGCAGTTGTACTCGCAACAACTCTCACTGAGTCATTCATTAGTTTCACCTGTGATTTTTATTCTCAAAGCAAAGCGGCCTTTCAGGAATTTTATTACCTTGCAGGAAAACACATGATAAATGCAAAGCTAAAATGTTAGTTAACAGAGTTTTCTGTTCATTTCATTTCATATTTTATTTTGTGCGGATTTCTGAATGCCAGCTAAGTGCTATGACATTATGCACGACTCCCTCTTCCTCTGTAGAAAGCAGCAGATTGATGCAAATTTTGAACAGTAGCAGAAGCATTCTTCTTTTGTCATGCTTGCATTTTGATCTCTGAATACTAGTCAGGTGTAATGGTTTTCTGACATGCTGTAAAAAGCAAACAACCCCCCCCCCCAAAAAAAAACAAAAACAAAAAAATGTGTGTGACACAAGCAATAGATTCATTTTAAACATGAAGTACAAAACTTACTGTTACAGTGGGGGCTGTACAGTATGGCATCTGTGATAGTTTTGGTTCCCCTTCAGAAGGTCGAATGGCTGAAATCTCAAAATGCATATGGTCGAGACCATATGCTCGAAATTTCAGAAGCTCGACCTTCTGAATGGGGATTGGCATACAGCACAGAAAGGGAGATTTCTCTTTCTGCGCTGTAGTGCGATCTTGGAGTTAGAATAAATTAGTAGTAGGGAGTGTGGGGGGTGCAGGGGGGCTTGCCCCCCTGCAGAAACATTGTTTTGTGTTTTGTTGTTATTTTTTTCTTTCCCTTTCAGAAGGCCGAGCTTCTGAAATTTGAGCATATGGCTTCGGCCATATGCATTTCGAGATTTCAGCCGTTTGACCTTCTGAAGGGAACCATAGTTTTACATAACCAATTCCGAGATTGCTATAGTTTTACATAACTAATTCTGAGATTGCTTTACTACAGAGTAAGGGGAATACTTCAAGAAACTGCTAAGAATGAGTATGAATTCACAAAAGTGTACTCTCTTGACTATACTGCTTGCAGTTACGCTATGTGGAATAAAGAAAGGAAATAACCAGCTGCACAATTAAGATTAGCTTTTTCACAAGTTCATAAAAAGTAAACACTCATACTCTTGCTTAAATACCCCCTCCACAAAAACGCACAAAAATGTAATAACCTTTTTGTTTCTCAGTGATCAGGGACTGAAAGTTTTGACAGGAACTGAATATTGTTAATTGTGTTCACCAGAGGGAATGAAAACAGGGCTACATAAAGTAAACTGAAACCAGGAGTAGGGTTGATGATGACATGGTAAGAGGGTGGTGAAAAGTGGGAGGTATCAGGGCAAGTTTCTTTAGGTCAGACTTTTATACTCTGAGATTGCCCCTTTAAACTAAGTTTTGCACTTTTTTCTTTAGATAGTGAACTGTGTTTGCATGAAGGCAAACAAAAAGCAAATGCACCTTAAAATGAAGGTAAATAAACAAAAAGTCATATTGTCGCTCTCCTACTTTGAACACAATAGAAGAGTCTTCGTGGGTTCTGTTCAAGCAGCTTTATTTTACCAAATACATTGATATAGATGTTTACTGACTTTAACTTAAGTAACATATAAAAAACTAACAACTGCGATCATGCATGCTCACTCTCTGGCTGCTCTTTCAAAATGGCACAAGGGATGGTATGTGTCTAGAATTTATACTTGTACGTACAGTCTTTAACATGCTTCTTAAAGACACAGCACACATCACATGCACACTGATCTACACATAAGTTAGGGGAATTACAGACAGTGAATGAAATGCAATGCAGGGGTATATCTAGCAATGACCAGAGCAGGAAGTACATTCAGTTGCAATGTGATCTCTACACAGGATTCACAATGTTTCACGTGCCTTATTCCTCTTGATTCACTTCAGTTACACCTTGTACCACAGACTTTGACATCTATCAGGTGCATTTACTGAAGTAAGCACTCTTCCTGTTGTGGGGGTCATGCAACAACATCAGGCATGTTTGAGATACCTAAGGCAACCTAAACTAAATTTTTCACTTTTTTCTTTAACTAGTGAACTGTGTTTGTGAGAAGCCAAGCAGTGAGCAAATGTACCTTAAAATGGATTACAAATGAAAATTAACTATTATAGCAATAACCCACGCCTCAGTGTGGGTAATGCTGGATTTACCCACGGTTGGTGTGGTTTGGTCATGACGGCGAAGCCCGAGTGGCCAAACAAAGCCAACCGTGGGTAAATCCAGCATTACCCACACCCAGAAGTGGGTAATTGCTATTATACAATGACATTATTTAAGAATAAAATAATTACTTTTCTTAAATAATGGCATTGTATAATGCCTCCTTGCTGCCCTTCCGCAGCTGTCTGGTATTTTGCGGCAGTTCTGATGTACTGCTCATGCATATGCCTACGCAGTACATCAGAGCTGTGGGCAAAAGCAATGGAGAAAGCAAGATCTCCTTTGCATTTTACAAACTGTTTCGCTATATTAAATGGGTTTAACATAGTGAGACAGCTTTAAAAAAAGCAATGGAGAATCTCCGTTGCTTTTTTAAAGCTGTCTAGCTATGTTAAACCCATTTCACATAGCGAGACAGTTTTGAAAAAAGCAAAGGAGAAAGCAAGATTCTCTGTTGCTTTTTTTTAAAGCTGTCTCGCTATGTTAGACTCGTTTAACATAGCGAGACAGTGTGAAGCAACGGAGATCTTGTGTTCTCTGTTGCTGTAAAAAAAAGAGTTAGAGTAATGGAAAAAGTCCGGGCGACCAGACCTTTTTCCATTACTATAACTCTGATTTACAATGTGCACGCTGACCAATCAGCGTGCACGTTTTTGAATATTAATGGGGGGGCATTGTATAATGTCCATTATGGCAAGGTCTTCTGTAGACAGGATTTGAGCAGTGCTTCAGGTACCTTATTTCTATTAATATACCTCAGTTATATCTTGTGTCACAGACAAAAGTTACCTGATAGGTGTATTTTCTTGAATGATTAGAACCCAGAGGTTTGCTGCTGTGCAAAACATCCATGTGTTTTTAGCTATCTAAAGCAGTCTACACTAAATTTTTCACTTTTCTCCTTAGGTGCATAATGCCAAGCAGACAGCATATAGAACTAACACTGAAGTGTAATATGTGTTAGGGGAATTGCAGATAGTGAATGAAATGCAATGCATGGGTATATGTAGCAAGGACCAGAGCAAAAAGTGCATTCAAGTGAACAATTCTTCCTCCTCACACCTCCATGCAACATCAGACATGTACTTTGTGGAACACATTATCAGCCCTGTACTTCGTGACATATGTTACACTGGACAGACAAACAATCAGATGTTGTTAGCAATAGTGATAACAGTTGATTTTTAAACAACATTATGGTATCACAAAATGTGATTAAATATATAGTCTGACAATCCCCAGTAAAAAATATTATGTCAGTGGATTCAAAACTTGTATTATATATACTTCATCTATCATCTCACTGCACTTACAACTTGTGCCACAGAGAAAGATGCATGTCAGGTGTATTTTCTTCCCTAAGTACTATCCAGGATGCTGCAGGCCATGTGATGTCACCTGGCTGGTTTGTATAACCTATTGCACCCTAAACTAACTTTTTCACTATTTTTCTTAAGCTGTTAAAGTGTTTTTCATGCTGCCAAGCAGCACACATTTAATACAAGACTAGACAAAACATAAAGAAACCAGCATTGAAATATTAGGACTGTCGATCATCTGTACATCAGTCAATGTACTTGCAGACTTTTTTGCTAAGTCCCTTCTACCCGACATACCCTTACTAAGTGTATATTGGAGAGGGGAGAATGTGAAAGCTGATTGTTCATGCTGACAGGGTAATCAGAGACACTTGCAAGCCATTAACAGGTAAAATTTCTCAGTACTCATTCTTGCATTGCACAGGGTGTGTGCATGTAATCATGTAGGTCCCCACACTATGTTTAGGTCCTTACACCATGTTTTACATTTCCTGCACTTAGTAAAGATTGTGGTATTCAGGAATGCTAATGAATGAACTCCTCATTTGCATAGTCACAGCACTTACAGGGCTGACACTGCATTATATGAAGGTAATGGTGTAGGCAGTACCCTTGTATCATACTGGAGTGATAAGTGTTATAAAACACAAAGCTAAATAGTGGTAGAAAAACAGGACTTTGGATGAGTTAACTATTGTCTACAGTGTTGTATTGTCTAGATATGTTGCTATTTCTTAAATAATGCTTTCAATTTGACATTACAAGGGAGAAATGCAGTGACTGTTAAAAAGTATTTGTATAAATTTAAATGTATTTACATTTATCCCTTACTTTTGGAATAGCCATTTCTGCATTTCTACAATTATGCAACTAGATGCTACATGACAAATGTATTACTTACCTTTATGTCATGTTTGCACACTTTTTGCAAATAATGGAATTGTATGTGTGTTGGAGGTCTGGTGTTCTTATCTGTGTTGTTAGGAAAAACTATTAATGCAGAAATATATTGCAAAGTTTAAACCTGTGTTATCTCCATTATAGAGACCTGTGCTGACAATTGAGTTCAAAACATACTTTCTTTTATCTGTTTTGTTGGGGGAATAGTGGTGTGTGTGTGGTGTGTGTGTGGGGGGTTGGATTGGGGGTTGGTGTCTGTGATTTTGGATTGGAGGGTTAGTTTGCGAGGGGGGTTAACTTGTGTGTAGTCATAGGGCATATACATTTGTTGATTTGAGAATAATCAGTGATATAACATTTTTATTGTATTTACAGTTTCCACACATTGTTATCATTAGTCCAAGTATGAATTGTGAACTTGGGGGTTGCCCCTGTCTAATTACTATCAGAACACAGCCATTACGTGGTTAGGTAAAGGTTATGGTGCCTGACAGACAACAGTTTTCATATTTGTATGTGCATGGGATCTTGGCTTTAAGCTCCATAGTGGCTGTATATGGCATCCTTTATCTCTTAGCCAGAACAAGTTCATACTGTGCACATCTCCATCTTACAGCACCATCTGCCAACCATGGTTGACAAAACATACCAAATAAACCCTCTTATCTAAAGACAAAGCCTGGAAAATTTGGAAAAAAAATGTAGGACTACAGAAAATGAACTAAACTATAAAAAACTTAGGAATGCTGCAAAAAAAAAAAAAAAAAAAAAACTCATCATAACTGATAAGAAATCCTACTTCTCCTTAAGACTCTCCTCCCAAAATACCAACCCCAAAAAATTCTGGAAATCTGTATCATCCCTTCTTAATGAAAAAAACAACAAACAGCAGCAAACATTGGAAATGTTAAATAGCACCAATTCACCATCTGGTATCTCGGCCTTTCGCCTTCAATGATACATAAAGCAATGTACACACTCTTTTTATATTGTAGGTGAACCCTTGTTAATTACTTAATTGCTTAAATGCTTCCATTATAAATATTTAAAGTGCACAATGACATATTACTCAATGTTCTTCACAAAACACTTAAATACATTTGTATAAAGATAATATACATTCTAAAATATCAAAATCAGTCAACCATAAATATTAAACTCTAAATTAAGTCCGTTAGGACATAAAGTGCCATAATTCAAAATTAATTTGCTTTCCAATATGTTTAACGTTTGTTTTAATTCTTCACCTCTCACACCAGGAGAATCAATGGAAGGGGTGGAAAAATCAAAGAAAAGGCAAGAAAAATTAGAACTTAAGAACACTGAAAGATTTTCTGATAAAATGTAGGCTGAATTGCCTGCACTGTCAGATATTGTTTTTTTTTTTACTAGGAATGAATAATCGAAACAACCTATTGAAGCTAATATTGTCAATGAAAGTTTAAAAATTGTCAATTTGTCTAAGTCATCTTTGTCTGATAATGCTATCAGTTTGTTAGTTGGGGAACCAAGTTTGTGCCGACCAAAATTCCAACAATGGTGGAAATTTTAATGGATGTAAAAGTTTTTTGTAGGAAATTGCATCTAATGGTATATTTCAATAAAAATAACATGTGTTGGAGGTCTGGTGTTCTTATCTGTGTTGTTAGGAAAAACTATTAATGCAGAAATATATTGCAAAGTTTAAACCTGTGTTATCTCCATTATAGAGACCTGTGTTGATAATTGAGTTCAAAATATACTTCCTTTTATCTGTTTTGTTGGGGGATAGTGGTGTGTGTGTGTGTGTGTGTGTGTGTGTGTGTGTGTGTGTGTGTGTGTGTGTGTGTGTGTGTGTATGTGTGTGGGGGTTGGATTGGGGGTTGGTGTCTGTGATTTTGGATTGGAGGGTTAGTTTGCGAGGGGGTTTAACTTGTGTGTAGTCATAGGGCATATCCATTTGCTGATTTGAGAATAATCAGTGATATAACATTTTTATTTTATTTACAGTTTCCACACATTGTTATCATTAGTCCAGGTATGAATTGTGTCCTTGGGGGTTGCCCCTGTCTAATACTATCAGAATACAGCCATTACATGGTTAGATAAAGGTTATGGTGCCTGACAAGGCAACAGTTTTCATATTTGTATGTGCATGGGATCTTGGCTTTGAGCTCCATAGTGGCTGTGTATGCCATCCTTTATCTCTTAGCCAGAACAAGTTCATACTGTGCACATCTCCATCTTCCAGCACCATCTGCCAACCCTGGCTGACAAAACATACCAAACAAACCCTCTTATCTAGAGACAAAGCCTGGAAAATTTGGAAAGAAAATGTAGGACTACAGAAAATGAACTAAACTATAAAAAACTTAGGAATGCTGCAAAAAAAAAAAAAAAAAACTCATCATAACTGATAAGAAATCCTACTTCTCCTTCAGACTCTCCTATCAGAATTCCAACCCCCAAAAATTCTGGAAATCTGTATCATCCCTTCTTAATGAAAAAAACAACAAACAGCAGCAAACATTGGAAGTGTTTAATAGCACTAAATCACCATCTGGTACGTCTGCCTTTCGCCTTCAAGGATACATAAAGCAATGCACGCATTCTTTTTATATTGCAGGTGAACCCTTGTTAATTACTTAATTGCTTAAATGCTTCCATTATAAATATTTAAAGTGCACAATGACATATTACTCAATGTTCTTCACAAAACACTTAAATACATTTGTATAAAGATAATATACATTCTAAAATATCAAAATCAGTCAACCATAAATATTAAACTCTAAATTAAGTCCGTTAGGACATAAAGTGCCATAATTCAAAATTAATTTGCTTTCCAATATGTTTAACGTTTGTTTTAATTCTTCACCTCTCACACCAGGAGAATCAATGGAAGGGGTGGAAAAATCAAAGAAAAGGCAAGAAAAATTTAGAACTTAAGAACATTGAAAGATTTTCTGATAAAATGTAGGCTGAATTGCCTGCACTGTCAGATATTGTTTTTTTTTACTAGGAATGAATAATCGAACCAACCTATTGAAGCTAATATTGTCAATGAATGTTTAAAAATTGTCAATTTGTCTAAGTCATCTTTGTCTGATAATGCTATCAGTTTGTTAGTTGGGGAACCAAGTTTGTGCCGACCAAAATTCCAACAATGACAGAAATTTTAATGGATGTAAAAGTTTTTTGTAGGAAATTGCATCTAATGGTATATTTCAATAAAAATAACAAAAGTGGTGATACTAGTTTTAACACTGGTTTTGATAGCATAGAAGAACAAATGCTAGATGATGAAATTGATGCACTAATGAATGTATCTATATATGATTATGATGATTTTTGTGAAGCAGAAGACAGTATAATGCATGAGATGTTTGACACTGGATTTTCTAAAATCAAAGTTCTCCCATTGTCTACTAATAATACGTTTATGCCTCCCAAATGGTTGTCAGCTGTCAATCTTTTTGAACAAGTGTTAATTAAAAGTGTGGAATTTGCTTATGCTCAGTTTATTAGAAGCAATAAACAGTTTAATCTAACCAAAACAGAATGGATGGAGTTGAAAAAACTTAGAACCTGTTTAAGGGACTTAATTTGTAAAGAGGCTGATAAGGGAGGGAACTGGGTAGTAACGTTAAGAGTTCAATACAACAAAATGTTTTTTGATTTATTACAAAAAGGAGAAGATTATGTTGTTTTGCCTTGCAATCCAGTGGTTGAATATAGCAGTGATTTGGTTAATATTTTGGAGAGGGGTGAAAGGCTTGGCTTTTTATTGAGAGAGGATGTTAAAAAATTGATAATTAGTGACCCTCTTGACCCAATTTTTACGCTATCCCCAAAATACATAAAAACCCAGATAAGCCCCCAGGTAGACCTATAGTCTCTGGCATCCATTCCTTTGCATATAATGATGGAAGTTTTTTAGATTCAATATTGAAGGAATTTTGGTTAGACTACCAGCTCATATTAAGAACACTCAGGACTTGTGTGATATAGTTCATGATATGAATTGGAAAGGTGACTACTATTGGGTAACAGTGGATGTTAACTCTCTGTACACGTCCATCCAAAATAGGTTCAGGCTAGAGGCTGTTTATGATATTATGGATGAAGGTCCCAAAACAGCATTTGTTATTAGGCTTTTAGAATTTTGTTTAACCCATAATTATTTTAAATATAACAATCAATTATATTTACAAAAAAAAGGTACAGCTATGGTTGCATCTTTTGCAACCACATATGCAGTTATTTATATGGGTTATTTTGAGAAGCGATTTTTATACAGTGGTGGATTTTGGAAAGAAAAAGTAGTGCTGTATAGAAGATACATAGACAACCTTTTTTCAATTGTAGGGGGCAACCCTCAGAATTTGAGAAATTTATTTTGGAATTGAGTAATAATTCCCATGGACTCAAATTTACTATGAGCATGGGGGACTCAAAAATTCAATTTTTGGACGTTGAATTCTATGTGGACAATGGTCATACCATACATTTTAGACTATTTAGAAAACCAACTGCAGTAAACAAGTTTTTGTTTGCTGAAAGCATGCATCCCCCCATTTGGTACATTCTCTTCCATTGGGAGAATTCAAGAGAATAGTGAGAAATACATCTGAAGACAAGTTTAAGAAAGACTTCCTACTGGAAACTAAGAACAGACTATTACAGAGGTGTTATAAAAAAATTGAGTTAGTTCAATTAAACAGTTTCTTACAGGACAAGTGAAGAGAGGTTGAGATAGAAAGTATTCTAATAAAAATTTAAAACCTAATTATGTAGGTAAAGACTTGTTTTTTGTTTCAAAATATTTGTCTTTTTCTCATATTATGAGGGGTCTTATACAGGAATTATGGCATATAGTGTGTTTGGATGAAGCAGTGGGAAATTTGTTTCCTGGTTTGGTTAGGTTTTCATACAGTAGATATTTGAACATGAAAGAACTATTAAATAAACCACTTTATAATGTTGAGGAAGGCAGGGTAGGAACTTATGCTTGTGGGAAATGTAAAGTTTGTAAGAATATTAGGAATATTTCTGGTACATTTGTTAATGGGAAAAAATGTGAAAATAAAGGAAGGTTCCCTTGTAATTCTAGAATAGGTTGTGGATGTAAAAATATAAAATGGTATACAAGACAAATAAAGAAGGCTGTTAAAGTCAGGATATCAGAGCATTTGGGGTACATCCGGAATAGGAATTATAGGAGTCCAGTGGGTGAACACTTTTGCAAGGTTCATGGTGGGAATTATAGCTCATTCTTTTTTAGTATTCTTGCCAGTCCCTATTGTGTGAGAGGTGGAGAATTAAGACAAATGTTAAATATATTGGAAAGCAAATTAGTTTTGAATTATGGCACTTTATGTCCTAAGGGACTTAATTTAGAGGTTAATATTTATGGTTGACTGATTTTGATAATTTAAAAAGTATGTTATGTTTATACAAATGTATTTAAGTGTTTTGTGAAGAACTTTGAGTAATATGTCATTGTGCACTTTAAATATTTATAATGGAAGTATTTAAGCAGTTAAGTAATTAGCAAGGGTTCACCTGTAATATAAAAAGAATGTGTGCATTGCTTTATATATCCTTGCAGGTGAAAGGCTGTGGTACCAGATGGTGATTTGGTGCTGTTAAACACCTCTAATGTTTGCTGTTTGTTGTTTTTTTTCATTATTTTCAGTATTTGGAGTTTTTGAGCATTCCTTCTTAATCCTGGTAACATTCAAAACCCATCACCTGTTTCCAAAAAAACCCTCTCCAGATAGCTCAAATATTGAATAACCACTTTATCGACACCATCCAAAAACTAATTAAGGACTCATCCTCAAAAACAAATCCTATCTCTAGCATTACCTCCATAGACCCCCTACTCCCCTCAAACAATTATCTAGTTAATCCACCTTTCTCTCTTCAAACTGTGCCTAAATCCCTAATTCAAAAATGTCTAATCAAACTAAAACCCTGTCACTCTCTGCTGATAACTTACCACCAGAACACTTACAACTAGCAGCCAAGGCTATAGCTTACCCAGTCACCATTCTAATAAATTGCTCTATCACTGAATCATATGTCCCCCTATTGTCTAAAAAATCCATTATTACCTCACTTCACAAAGGAAACAGCCATGATCTCTCAAACTATTGGCCCGTCTCCATTCTCTCTCTACTAACAAAAATCCTAGAAATACCTATTCAAACCCAACTACTCAATCAACTCATCAAAACTAACCTCCTATCTCCCACTCAACATGGCTTCTCCCCAGGCCATAGCACAACCTCAGTTTTACTCTCCTTTATTGATATAGTGAATAAAGCTCTTGATGCTGGCCTATTCACCTCTGTACTCCTGCTAGATCTCTCAGAAGTGTTCGACACAGTATGTCAGACTAAGCTTTTGCAACACCTAGAGAAACTTAGTTTCTTAGTCTCAAAGTGTAATAACCTGGTTTTCCTCCTACCTAAACAACGGACAACAATCAGTTAAATGGCAAAAGTAACTATCTTATTACTTAGAAAATAACACAGGTGTCCCACAAGGATCCATTCTAGTGCCTCTACTTTTCAATATATTCATTAATGATCTACATAAAGCCTCCCATTAAAGCATACTAATTCAATATGCAGATGATTCAACTATCATCTCATCCTCAAATAATTTCGCTAACCTCCAGAAAATCACCCAAGATGCCTTCTCCTCTATAGAAATCTGGCTAAACAACTCTCAATTGATGCTTAATCCCAAAAAACTAAACTGTTATTATTCTCATCCAAGCCTCCAACTACAGAATTAAAAATTCTCTCTCATAACAAAACTGAAATCGAATAGGTACAATTTACAAAACTTCTTGGAATTACTATCGACAATAAACTCTCCTTTGAACAACATATACTCAACATAGTAAAAAAAAAATACTTCAAACTGGGCAAACTATGCTGGCACAAACTCTACCTTGATAAACAAACTAGGATCAAATTAGCTAACACTTTGCTCATTCCATTCCTTATGTATGGGAGCTCCATCTTCACTGACCTCTATACATCCCTCAATAATAAGCTACAAGAATGCTACTATAAGATAGCAAAATTTGCATCTAATTTGCCTAACCGCTCGCACCACTGTAATGCTCTCTCAAACCTGTTTTGGCTAAAATTTCACCATTATCTCCAGTTTACTCAACTAACTATTGCTCATAAATTAATTTTCCAACCTGGCAGCTGCCCAGCTCTCCAATCCATCTTACACACATATACTCCTACTCGAGTCCTCCGCCCCTCAGAGAGAACTCTTCTAAGGATAGCTAAAACCAACAAGAGCGCTGGACAATGCCTATATTACTACAACATAGTCAAACTATGGAATACCCTCCCCTGTTCCATCACCCAACTAGACTCCCTGAAGCCCTTTAAAGCTGCCCTAAAGCCTACATTTTACAAAATCCAAGCTGTACATGTGAAATACACTGTAAGCCCCCTTAGTCTTATAACATATTTCTACCTATAATCCCTGCCATCTAACACCTCTGATCTCAATCTACTCTATTGACTTCAAATACTTTATTTCCTGTCCTTTACTATGTAGCCTACTTTAGTATGATAATAGTTTACCTGTGGTATTCTGCATGGATATACATTTGTATGACATTTGTTTGCAGTTATGTTTCTGTGATATTTTTTTCGTTTTTATTAACTCTGGAGTCTTACTCCCCAATCTATAATTTAATTGTATAATAGGTTTGCTACTTGTTGTTTTGCTTTTTTTAACTGTGGAGCTTTTCTCCCCAGGCCTCCACTGAAAATGTTTTTTTTTTTTTTTGTCTGCCCAGTGGACTTTGCTGGTCAACAAATGGCAATAAATAAATAATAAATAAATAAATCTGCAGCTGATGGTTCTCCATCAGGCTCAACATCTGCATCTGCTGTTGCTGCTTCCTCTTTTGCTGGCCCTGCCTGTGGTCCTTGAGACTATGGTCCTGTTTCTTGCTGTCCTTGATGGAGCTGTTGCCTGGGAATTATATTGTGCAACATGGCATATATTGTAAGTATTCCAGCACAGGTGCCTAGGTTGTACTTCACTGTAAACCTGATATGTCTGGACACTGCGCCTTGATTTAAGCAAGCCAAATGCATGTTCTATAATATTCCTTGTTTGAGTATGGGCCTCATTGTATCCTTGCTTGGTAGAGTTGTGTGGGTTTCTCATGGATGTCATGAGCCAGGGCTCCAATGCATAACCTGCATCCCCGACTAGATGCTCTTGAAGGATGTCACCACTAGGATACCTGGTCTACAGCTCACAAGTGTACCATATGTGTGAGTTGTGGAAACTGCCTGGGATACCTGCACAGACATTGTAGATGATCCCTTGGTGATTACAGACAACCTGACAGTTTATGGACCAGAAACCTTTTCTGTTGATGTACCTCCTTTCCTGTTCTACAGGTGGAGATTTTATTTCTATGTGTGTGTGTGTAGTGTATGGCCCCAATACTTAAGGTAAGTGTGCTAGTGCATAGAATTCCTGCATGGTTCTTGCTCTCGTCTGTGGTATTTGTGGGAAACAGGTATGCTTTCTTGCATGTAGTAGCATTGCATTTAAAAGCTGATGAAATATTCTAGAGGCAGATGTCTGTGACACCCCTAATATTTCCCCTGTGGGTCTCTGGAAAGCACCATTAGCTAGTATATGTAATGCTAAACATACTTTTGTTTCCACTGGGATGGGTTCTCCATGATTTTCTTGGGGCCTGAGGTAGGGACAGATGAGTCTGCATATTTCTTCCAGTGTTTCTCTGTCTACCATGTATCTGTCAACAATTTCTCTTTCATGCAGTCCATGATATGTCAAATGGAGTCTAAACACCCTTCTTCTTCTTGCCTGAGGTCTGGCAACAGCAGCAGGGTCTTTGAAAATATTTGAAACCTGCATAAATTAAAGCACTGCTGGTAATTCCCTACTGGGTGAGAAAACCTATATTTTTTGTCTGTGACCTTTTAGAGCTGCTTTCTGATGCCTACTCCATTTTGTTTTCTGTTTTACGAAATCTGCTTGGCCTGGTGTTTTTGTTCTGTGTGAAAGGTGGACACAAATTATCTAGGCTGCTCATTTCACATGTTTGTTCATTGGTTAAATTATCTCTTGATTGATACTTAAATACACATTGAAATTCTGGGCCACTGTGTTTGAAAAGATTTGAAGCCTGCATAAACTAAAGCACTGCTGGTGATTCCCTGCTGTGTTTCACATCCACCCTCTAGTTTGTTGATTTGCTTTTTATACCTGGTGACTTTAAGCTGCCTATCCCTACTATAAATTGAGCTTAATAAGCTCCTTCCTTTCTACACTGCTGTTGATATCCTGAATTATTTATTTGCCTTTCCTTGTGGGTATATTGAAAACGTGCATTTTGCCTCCCATTGTTTGTTCTACTTGATCTAGCTAGCTGTTGGATAAAGTAGTGTATTTTTACACTCTAGCAAACAATTGTTTTTACACAAAAGAGGTCAGTGTATCTCTCATCTAGTGCACTGGGAGGTAGCCTGGTCTGTTGAGGTTTAGGAAACACATGAGATTTCTGAATGTAGTTTTTTGGCTGGAGGGCTTATCCTGTTTTTTAGTGCATTTATAAATTCTGTACAGTTGAGTGTCTCTTGGATCATTTATTCAAAGTGAAGAACTCTTATTGAATAACCACACTTTAATAGGCTGTTTAAAGTACTCTGCTGTACCTATATTTTTGTTTGTGGTAGCATTTCACTCCATACACTCCTTTACAGTGGTTTTGCATTGGGAGCACTGGGATTGTTCATCTGGTGGCTGTAGGTGTTTATCTGGTCTATCTGAGTTAGAAACACACAAAAGGGCTCTAAGTATTTGTTGCGCTTCTCTGCACTTGATTTGCACTGTTCTGATACCTAGATAGCATAGACTAGATTCAAACCAGCTGAATCTATGCAGTTATTGATACACTTGAGTGCTAAACCAGCCATCTTACATTAAGAAGGGCTCCCCTGTATCCTTGTGGCAGAAGAGTGTGGATTCAGCCTTGTCTGAGCTGGTGAATGCTAGAGGAAGGTTCATTGTGTGCTTTCCTTTTGGTAGATTAGCTTAAAAGTGTCTTAATTTCAGCTGTATTAAAGCCTCACATTTTCACATTTCAGCGCACCATACAACAGAGGTTAGGGGTACCCTGTATAGACAAAGACACCTTGAAACTCAATTTTTCCCTAGACATCTATCAGTGGAACCCTCCCAAGGTTACCTACTGCACTATGGGTGCACTGAGCAGAGTTGCCCCACTTATCATCCATAGTCTTCAATAAGACAAACACCTTTGTTACTCCTACCAGAAAGACTTGTCAAACTAGCCCACTCTCTTCCCTAATAGTACATTCGGTAAAAATCTACTATAATGGATGGGCAGTTTCCCATCATTTCATCAGCCAGCCTGATTGACATGGGCATCCTAAGGTAATGTAGTAATTGCCTCACATGTACTGACAACCACTTACTCCTAAAACAAACAAATACTCTATGTGAGAGATGTAATTACACTATTAAATTTGAATCCGTTCTCTCACGTAACAACAATCTGGACATCAAGCAGGTTGTCAGCACACACACTTCACCTCTCACACAAAATGAAGTCATGACACATAAACCCACATACATGGAGGTACTCACTAAAAGATCAAAAGCCTCCCAAAGGTAAACCACTTGCACACGCTGCTATGCAAATAGAAAATACTACACATAATAACACACACACCAGCATCTCAGTAAATAAACACCTAAGGCAAAACACCTCAAAACCTAATGTCTTGGTCATAGGTGATTCCATAGTGAGACGTACAGATGTCCCCCTCATCAGACTGAACAAGTAGAAGGTCACAGTCAGCTGCCTGATTAGGTTCCTGGATCCATCATATCACTAGCTCACTCTACCTAATACAGAGAGAACATTTGTGAAGGGCAAGCCACTTAGGTTTTTAATTTTGAATTATCTTCTGTTTCTCCTTTCTCCCTTTCTACTTTAAAAAAAAAAATTCTAAGCTTGTTTCTTGCCTTTCCTGTAACTAGTCTAGTCCAGGTACAAATTTGCTGTAACCAGGAATGTGTGTAAGCTTCTGAGCCCCCAAAGCCTTTCTGTGTTGGAGGGAAGCCTTCAAGCTTATCAGTGGGAGTGGTAAGCACTAGGTAGCCTATCTACCACAAGAGTGGTTTCTGGCCCAGAAATTGCAGTTTATTGGCCGCTTGAGCAGTTTTTCCATCTCTTTCAACTTTCTGGTTTAAAAGCCCATGTTTGCACTTGTTTCCCACCTTTCCTGTAACAAGTCTAGTCCAGATACAGATTTGCTATATCCAGGACTGTTTGTAAGCTTCTGAGCTCCCCAAGCCTTTCTGTGTTGGAAGGAAACCTTCTAGCTTATCAGTGGGAGTGGTAAACACTTGGTTGCCTATCTACCACAAGAGTGGTTTCTGGCCCAGAAATTGTAGTTTATTGGCCATTTGGGCAGTTTTTCCATCTCCTTCAACCTTCTGGTTTAAAAGCCCACATTTGCACTTGTTTCCCACCTTTCCTGTAACTAGTCTAGTCCAGATACAGATTTGCTGTATCCAGGACTGTTTGTAAGCTTCTGAGCCCCCCAAGCCTTTCTGTGTTGGAGGAAGCATTCTAGCTTATCAGTGGGGATGATAAGCACTAGGTAGCCTATCTACCACAAGATCCAGGTACAGATTCTAAGTTTAGCACTTGAATTTGCTTATTCATGCTCAGCACTTGTTCAGAACTTGTTGTTAGCACTAAATAAGCTACAAAGTACTACAGCACTCAACCTTCCTCTTTACCTAGAGGAAAACAGTTCTTGTACTTATTTTCCTCACTTGCTTAGAGAAAAACACCTCTTATACTCACTTTCCTCACTTGTCTAGAGGAAAGTAGTTTTTTTATTCAGGCATGTCCAAGGGTCAGCCCCCAGTGTTCTCTCCTGTCTATCTGATGAATCTGGGCATCTTGGGGCAATGTAGCAATTTCCTCATGGACACAGACAACCATCTCCTTCTACCACCCAACACCATAACCTGTGAGAGATGCACTTATCTAGCCAACCTGGAGGTAAAGCTCTCTCCAACCAAGACTGAACTTGACAGTCAAGAGGAGAAGGAAAACACTTGCACCACACCACACTCATCACATAGTCCCACTAAACCTATACCACCAAAATCCACACATAGAAACACAAAAACATTCACAGAAGCTCTCAGTAATAATCTGCTCAAGCAACAGAGACCTCCAAAGCAGAAATGCAAGCAACCTCCACTCCCCAACACAACCCAAATGACACATAGCCCACAGACTCAGTGTACTACTCAACCACAGCCCATAAGGCAAAACAACGTACCCAATCCACTAGTCATAGGTGACTCTATAGTCAGGCACACTGATGTCCCACTCACCAGGCTAAACAAGGAGAAGGTTACTGTCAGCTGCCTGTCGGTTGCCAGGATCCACCACATAACTCATGCACTCAGGTCACTCCACAACAAGTACAAATATGTCTCTGTCATTGCCCATGTTGGTGTGAATGACCTGAAACTTACCTCCCTGGACTACATGAAAAGAGACATGCAAGAGCTCTCCAATCTTGTAGCCCAGACAGGTATGACCCTATCCCTGAGTAGCATCCTGCCATCACCCAGAATTATACCGCAGTACCAGGACAAAATGATTGACTTCAACAATTGGCTACGCTTCTGGTGTCATTCTAAGGGAATCCAGTATCTGTCTGCCTGGGATGACATGGTCGACAGACCATGATGCTTTGCCAGAAATAGCCTGCACCTGTCACCCCTGGGATTCTGGATACTGGCTAAGGCTCTTGCTGCCTCTATAGTGCCTTTTTTAGGCAAGGTTCAAATGACAAATTCACCACTGTAACAGGAACAGGTAAGCAAAAACTGAGGGTAATGCTAATCAGTGCTAGAAGTCTAAATCTCAAAATGCACTCCCTCGAGGCACTCCTTAAAATGGAGAACATCGGTGTCTGTGCAGTGACTGAGACCTGGTTCAAGGCTGCAGAGAGCATCCCTGCATTACCAGGCTATAACTCATACCACACTTTCCAGCCACCTAACCTGGACCGGAACACCAAAGGCGGAGGTGTGCCCATATTCATTAAGGATAGCCACACCTCCAGGCTAGTTGCTCAGCATAATGCATCCGAGGTTATCCAAGTGCAACTAACTGAGCAAAACTGCAATCCAAATTGTAGCTTGCTACAGATCCCTCACCATGCCCCAGGATTCCCACTCCTCTTTTCTTGATATACTGGAAAATATTAGGGTTCAACCAAACACCCTAATAATGGGTGATTTCAACTACCTCACCATTAACTGGGAAAACTACTCATGTACCAACTCCTTCACTCAAAGCTTTCTGGAATTCATAAATTCCAATGCCCTGGATCAACTTATCCACACCCCCACCAGGGGCAACAATATCTTAGACCTAGTCATTGCCAACATGAGTGACCGGTGTTTCACACCTGAAGTCAACTCCTCGTTGGTCAGATCCAACCATAAGCTAATCACCCTAGATATCCACATCCCACCCCCACCCCCATTAAGGAAATCATGGTAAAAAATTTCTCCAAAGCCAATTTCATGCTTCTTAAGACAAAAGTGGTGAACTTCATGACACCCATGCAGATGGACAATATAGTTATGACTGCTGAATCCTACACAGATGCACTCTATAAGCACTTACATGAGTGCATGGATCATGCTATCCCAAACAGAACCAAGGCGCTATCCTCCAAAAAAGGAAGCCAATCTGGTGGTCCCCTGCCATAGACAAACTCTACAACAGAAGGAAGAAACTGTTACAAAAGAGAGTAAAATCCCATGAGTGGAGGAGCTCCCTGGTCAGCCGCAGTAAAAGCTGAGGTCCCTTATAAGATCCTCCAAAGCTAGCTATGAAAACAAAATTGCCACTGATTCTAGGGACAACCACAAAACATTCTATAGCCATGTCAAGAATCACAATGGCAAGACCTAGATCTGCTCTGCGTTACAGCACAACGGCATGAAAATTACAGAACCAACTGATATTGCCAACATCCTGGCAGATAGGTTCAGTGCTAACTTTACCCCCCTCTCACCCCCTAAAGGTCCCATAACTATACAGGAAGAATCACAACTATGCAGGTAATAGCTGCACTTTCTAAAGCCAGAAACATAGCATCCATGGGACTGGACAACATCCCAGTCTGCATTTTACATGGACTTCAGAATGAACTGGCTCCCCACCTAAGCACCATGTTCAATCATAGTCTCACATCAGGCTTTGTGCCCACTGAATGGTGCACAGCAACAGTTATCCCACTCCACAAAGGGGGAGCCACCACTGATCCCAGGAACTATTACCCTATTAGCCTGACGAGCCTGGTCTGTAAGGCCATGGAACGTATCATCATGGAAATCATAAACAAAGACATTGGTAACCTCCAAACTCTGAACCCCACCCAGTTCGGGTTTGTGAAAGGCAGATCATGCCTCTTGAACCTGATCGACTTCTTTGAGGCAGTCACCAAAGCTGTAGATGAGGGTAAGGTGGTTCACACAGCCTATCTTGACCATGCCAAGGCTTTCGACACCATCCCCCATTCTGGAATTATAGCTAAACTCATTAAACTAGGTATAAATCCCTACATCACAAGATGGGTTGCCAATTGGCTCACTGACAGAACCCACACTGTAAAAGTTTCAAACTCCAAATCTGATCTCAAACCAGTGGCAAGTGGAGTACCACAGGGTTCAGTCCTGGGACCTCTCCTGTTTGATATCTACTTCTCTGAAGCACAGGCTAACACAGAAGACCTTTGGCTAATGAAGTTCACAGATGACTGCAAACTAGGAGCCATAGCTGAGTCCCCAAATGATGTGGATATCCTACAGAAGGGCTTCACTGAGACAGATGCCTGGTGTCAGAGCCATGGCCTCAAGCTCAATGCCAAAAAGTGCATTGTCATCCCCTTTGGTAAAAACTCTGTACCCATGAACTACCACATAGGCAGCAGTCTACTTAATGCTGAATGTGTGATAAGAGACCTGGGGACCCACGTGTAGAGTAGTCTCTCCTTTGATAATCACATCACCACAGTAGTCAGGAAATCCTTCTACATGGCACACCTCATCACTGAAGGGTTTTCATCTAGGAAAAAAGAGGTCATTGTTCCCCTCTACATGACACTTATTAGACCCATTATAGAGTATAATGCCCCTTTTGGAATGTACCTCACAAGAGAGCTGCAGCAGCTGGAAAGGCCACAGAAGTACCTCACAAAGAGGATTACTGGCCTCAGACAGATGCCCTACACTGACCGTCTCAAAAAACTTCAGCTTTACTCCGTAGCATATCGCCTACTCCGAGGTGATCTCTGCCTAACATATAAAGCTATGTCAAACCCAGAGCTGTTGGACATGCTACACCTAAAGAAATCCCAATCCTTCCGAGCTACATGCTCTAGGGACCTAAACCTTGTCTCCACAATAAACAGGACATGTTGGAGGGATAGATTCCTGTCCCAGAGACTTCCTGTACTCTGGAACAAGCTACCCATCTATGTCAAGCAAAGTTCCTCATTAGCACTCTTCAAGAAAAATCTTGATAAGTGGATGGGAAATAGGAAATACACCCCTGGGATCACTTCTGTGGCTCTGCTCGACAGGGTTACAGGAAAATAACTTTCTTGGGTGGCGTATGCCAGGGAACCTTGTTGGCTAGGCTTACTTAGACCCTTGGGCAAATAGCCTAGTACCTACCTATGAACCTATGAACCTATGAACAGGCACTCAATTCACTCAACAAGTACTGTTATGACTCTCTCATAGTCCATGTTGAGGTTAATGACTTAAGATGAGATATACCTCTCTGGACTATATGAAAAGAGACGTGACTGAACTCTTAAATTATGTGTCCCAGGGAGGTATGACACTAGCTCTAAGCAGCATTCTTTCTTCAGCAGGATGATGCCACAATATAAACAAAAAAATTATTGACTTCAACAATTGGCTTAGCTTCTGGTGTCAATCCAGGGGGATCTAATATCTGTCAGCCTGGGAAGACATGGTCGACAGGCCATACTTGTTTGCCAGACATGGTCTGTACCTGTCTCATCTAGGCTTTTGGATACTGGCAAAGGTGCTTGCCTCCCTCATAGTGCCTTTTTGTAGGCAATGTCAAAACAATAAAATTTCTGACATAACAAAATCCACTTGAGACAAACTCAAGGTTCTTCTGCATAATGCTAGGAGTCTAAACATGAAACTACACTTCCTGGAAGCACTCCTCACCTCGGAAGATTATGATGTCTGTGCATTCACTGAGACTTGGTTCAAGGCCATGGAGAGCACCCCGGCCGTGCAAGGCTACATTGCCTTCCACACGTTCAGACCTCAAAATGAGCGTGAAAGAACCAAAGGTGAGGTGTATCCATCTTTATTAAAGCCATGTACACCTCAAGACTGGTCAAACAGTATGACTCTCTTGAACTACTCCATGTCCAATACCCTAAAATATCATTGCTAGCTATAGGTCCCCCACCATAAATGAAGAAAAGCACACCATCTACCTGGACTTACTGGAGTTACTCGTCATGCTATCCTTCCATTGACTGGAACGCGAACATGCTCTCCCAGAGGTTCCTGGACTTTGTCAATGCAAATGCGCTGAAACAGACAGTCTGCACCCTCACAGGGGGCCTCAAATGTCCTAGACATAGTACTCACCAACATGGGGGTTTACTGCACTCCCCACTGAGAGGTACCCTTCTTGGTAATGTTGGACCATAAATCAGCCTCGTTCGAAGTAACTATTGAAACTGTCATCACCAAAGGAGCGAAAAAACTAAGAAATGCTTCCAAAGCAAGCTACAGCCTACTAGGTGATGGTATAAAAAGTTTTATACCCTCCACAATCACAGACAACAATGACACCTATGCAGAGGTGTACACAAATGCCCTTATATAAACACTTAGGCAACTGTATAGACTTGGCTGTGCCTAAGCAGATTAAAACCAGTTCCTCCCCCCCAAAAAAACAAGCCACCCTGGTGGATCTCAAATATAAACAGATTATATAACAAAAGGAAAAAACTGATGACTAAGAACAAGAAGAAACTGACTCAGCAGAGGAAGAATTCCCTCCACAGTTTGAAGAAGCAAATCAGAAATCTATAAAGTCCTCTAAAGCTAATTATGAAGGTAAAATAGCATCCCTAGCCAAAGATAATCATAAGGTATTCTTTAACTACATCCATAATCTAAAAGGGAATGCCCAGCTATATGACAAACTGGTAGTAGATGGTACAGTCATACTATACTAGAGGAAATTGCCAACCTGCTAGCTGACAGATTTGGCACAAACTTCACCCCCCCCGTCCTCACCAGCCATACATGAAAGCACACTTAACACCAGTCCTCTGCCTAGTATCTCTAGAGATCAGGTCATATCTGTGCTCTGTATGGCCTAAAACATGGTCTCAATGGGACCAGAAAACATCACAGTTTGCTTATTAAGCAATCTAAAACAGGACCTAGTGGACCCACTTGGCATTCACTTTAACCATAGCCTGAGAACTGGCTTTGTTCCAGCAGAATGGAGAACAGTAACAGTAATCTGCTTGCACAAAGGGGGACCATCAACCAATCCTGGGAACTATAGACCCATAAGTTTTACCAGACTCATCTGCAAGGCCATGGAAACAATCATCATGGACCTTATCAACAAGGACATAGATGACCTTCAAACTCTAGACCCAACTCAGTTTGTCTTTGTTAAGGGTAGATCATGCTTATTAAACCTAGTGGAAAGTCACTAAAGCCCTGGATGAAGGTAATACTGCCTATCTTGACCTAGCCAAGGCTTTTGACACAATCCCCCACTCAGGTATCATTGAGAAACTCTCCCAACTGGGGAGAGTTTTTTGACTTTGACTTAGGAATGGGGTTAATTTCTGTCATGGTATTAGAAGCCCAAAAGTCTTGGAGAAATTAAAAAAAAACTGGGGAGTAACTGTTACATCACTAGATAGTAGCCAATTGGCTCACCAGCAGTACACATACTGTCAAAGTTGGTGACTCCACCTCTACCAATTGACCGTCACCAGTGGCATTCCACAAGGATCTGTGCTGGGATCTTTACTGTTTGGAATCTATTTCTTGGAAGTCCAGGTTAAAGTAGAAGGCATTTGGCTTACCAAGTTTGCTGATGATTGCAAATTGGGTGCAAACACAGTCTCCAAACAATGTTAATATATTACTGGAGGGGCAAACACAGACAAATGACTGGTGCCAAAGCCACTGTCTAAAAATTAAATGCAAAAAAATGCATTATTATCTCCTTTGGCAAAGTGGAATTCCCTGCTGATTATAGTATTGACAGCACACTCTTAAGTTCAAATCCAGTGGTGCAAGGTGTGGGAACACACATAGATGGCAATCTAAACTTCGACCACTAAGTTTCCACAGTGGTAAGGAAAGCCATCTAGGTTGCGCATCTCATAAGTAAGGGCATCGCATCTAGGTCTAAGGATGTTATAACTGTACTCAGCCCTCATCAGACCATTAATAGAGTACAGTGCTCCCTTATGCATGTACCTCACCAGACACCTACAACAGCTGGAGAGACCACAGAGGTTTCTCACCAAGAAAATAAAGGGCCTCCAAACCATGACTTACATGGATAGACTGAAAGCAGTGGCACTGTACTGTCCATTGTATAGGCTGTTGAGAGGCAACTTGTGCCTGGCTACAGGGCAGTATCTGACCCTGCCCTGATGGATATGTTGCAGCTCCACAAGTCAAAGGCACAAGAGTCACTCGCTCTAGGGATCTTAACTGTGGTAGTAACAGAACATGCTGGAGAGACAGATACATCTCCCAGAGACTGATGCTGCTCTGGAATAAACTTCCAGTGCATGTGAAGCACTACTCCTCACTGACCCTATTCAAATGCAACCTGTACAAATGGATGGGAGACCACAAATTCACCCTGGGGTGGCACCCATGTCCCTCACGAACAGGGGTAGTCACTGTTTGCAAATTATGTCTATTTAACCAAAGACAATTGAGGCAACTCGGGAATAACATGGCTAGGCTTGTATCAGCTCTAGGGCCACTAGCCTAGTAACCTGCTATGAACCTTTGAACCTATGAGCAGCAGCATTCTGATTTAAAGCCTGTTGCATACACAGCATAATAATTGCTGCAGCAACCATCCCCTAGCATGTTTTTTTCTAAGTGTAATTATGCCTGTATTCCAAAAGGTTTTAGTGTACATGGCAAAAGCCTATACCAAGTGTACACAATTGCTTTATAGCTTTCTGAATAGCACTGCCATATTGGATTTGTTAATTAGCATGTACTTCAGTGCCTTATGCTTTAAATAGCATATTCTGCTGTTTCATATTATTGCACAGCTCCACACATTGTGCAGACCCTCTTAATGAATACCAAACAGCATGCTGTCATGTTCATGGCACTGTTCGACTTCAATGTGGTTGCTACACTTCGTGCAGTTTTTAATGAATCCCGGCCATACTCATAATGGTGTTGCCTGCCAATTATTAAATTATGCGGCCAGAGCACATATATGTATATTCATTTCTAATTATGTACACTAACCTTATCAATGCTGTACAGTATATTCATATTACTTGCACATACACATTAAGATGCCTGACAATATGCACGTGTATGTATACATATGCATACACATAAGCATCTTCCCTAAAACAGAGGATGAGATATGTATTCATTCCTGTATGTACTGCTACAGTTTATGCCACTCACCGAGTACTATAATTCTTCATTTCACCAATCGCCAGGAAAAAAAGGTATTTCTTACTTATAAACTGTAGTAAACTACAGACTGGGGTACACAGACAGTTCTACAGTACATCAGTTCTGACCACAAATGCAATACTGTCATTTTGACGATATGCACTTAACAACAATGAAGATCTGTCAATAGCAGCCCTAACACTTTGCACCCAGGGTGGCTGCCCCTTTATCCCACATTAGCTACACTTCTAGATGACACAGACAAACAACTGATGCCAGAGCCATGGACTAAAACTAAATACCAAGAAATGCATAATAGTATCCTTTGGGAAGTCATCCACCCCTGATAACTATTATATTGACAACACACCCCTAAGAGTTGACCCAGTAGTCAGGGATTTGGGGACACACATAGATAGTAATCTAGCCTTTGACCATGACATGTCTAAAGTAGTGAGAAAATCATTCTATGCTGTGCAACTTATAAACAAAGGTATGGCATCTAGGTCCAAGGAAGCCATTGTTCCACTGTATTCAGCATTCTTCAGGTCTATCACTGAGTACATATCCATATGGTATGTACCTAACCAGGCATAGCCAACAATTGGAACATCCACAGAGATTCCTCACTAAAAGAATAGAGGGTGTAAGTAACATGCCCTATGCAGACTGCCTCAAGGCCCTATCCATGTATTCTAACTCCTACAGGCTGTTGAGGGGAGATCTATGCCTGGCATACAAAACATAGTCAGACCCTACTCTGATATACCTCCTGCATTTCCGCAAAACAAAGAATTACCCATTCTAAACACTTAAACCTTGTCTGTGATATAAATAGGATTTGTTGGAGAGACAAGTATGCATCCCAGAGATTACCTCTTTTGTGGAACATGCTCCCCATCCATTTGAAGCAGCGTTCCTCCCTAACCCAATTCAAGTATAACTTGGACAATTGGATGTGAACAGGAAATTCATACCTGGTTTGGCACCTATGTCTCTAATGGACATAGGCAGCCTGCAAATGGTTCCTCTCCCAGGCTCCTCCTTGTAAATGTTTCACTTCTCAAGCCCCTGCTTACACTTATCAAAGGTACCAGAACTTGTCAGAGATTTGGGATGCAAGGATAGGCTTAAAAAGGCCCTTGTGGTCATTAGCCTAGTAAACACCTATGAACCTATGAACCTATCATGCACACTACTAGGGTACATTGTCAACAGATTAACAGTGAAACCATCTCCCAAGCACACTATTTGACAACTGAGCAATGTGTATCCCTTTATATTGTAGTATAGCTATGCAGCTTCTCCAGTAGGGGTTTTAACTGGTACTTGCAGCAATCAGTAGTACAGAGGACACAGATAAAACTGGATGTGGAATACAACTGTCCCATAGCAGTCTGATGGCCCTGTGGTGTAGCTGGGAAGTAGATGTCATTATAGGCATTGCTGCACATGACTGCCAGGACCTGTTTCACTGTATGACTAGTGGCTATTTGGGATACCTCTACTGCATCACTCATGTGCCACTGAAATGTCCCAGAGGCCAGTATATCAAGGTTAAGACAAACTTTTATTTCCACTGGGACTGAGTTACCTTGTAAGTTACCAGAGGACATTTGGGATGCAGACATCCCACACACAGTCTTCAGCTGCTCTTTATTTCACCTGTATGTATCTATAATTTCCTGTTCAGATAATTGGCTTAAAGGCACCTTGGCCTGACACTGTGCTGGCTGTCCATGGATGATGGGATGCATTTGCAGATCATCCTCTAACATCACTGGTATTAACCTGTTCTGCTGTAGTGCATTGAAAACATTCTCCATTTTTTGATGAAATTCTGTGGAATTTGCAGAGACAGTGGTAGAAATTAGGTAAGCAGTGGAGAGGTTGTGGCAAGTAAATGTGGCCTCCAACATATTCTTGCCAGAAATAATGTCATACTCCACTGAAACCACAGACTGCTTTTTATTTCTGTGTGGTGTACATGTTGTGTTTCAGAATCAGGTGCAAATTGGTGGTGGTTGCAATTATACTATACTATAGTACACTATACTATACTAATACTATACAATACTATACTATACTATACTATACTATACTATACTATACTATACTATGCTATGCTATGCTATGCTGTGCTGTACTCATTAGCATATATGTAGCACTTTGGCTTGTTTTTGTATTTGCACATACCTTTTAAGCTCTTAGCACAAGAATTCTGGACAGAGACAAAATGATGGGGGGAGGGCAAAGGCACAAAATCAGGCCATATTTTAAATATATAGTATGTTATCCATCAGCTGTGTCCTTAAGCTGAGGAGTTTGGAAAGATGATGCATGGGGGGTATAACATCGGGTGTGATTTGGACATAGGACCAGCTGAGCGATCTTGATATATATTTTGTACCATGTTTGGTAGATGGAATGTCTTTTTATCAATATTTGAAATATTATGGCATGCTTTTTATTTATTTTAATGTGTCAGTCTTATTATGCGTATTTGGTTCAAAGTAAGTGTGCTTTTATAATATTATTAACTGTCGATTGCATTATTTAAGTGCTATGTAAGGAACAGTATTAGTTTTACAGTTGTGTATTTTATATTATATACAACTTTTTATATTGTGTGTTTATGGGAGAGGAACATTTTAGTTAGACTGAATTGCCGACAGCTCACAATGTTGACTCTAAAATGTTTGACACCAAAATGTCTAACTATGAAGATAGCAAACGGCCATATAACCGATTTCTTTCTAATGGAAAGAAATCAGTTGGCCGTTCTCTGACACCTGCCCTTTCCCTGAGTGTAGTGCGGTCTCGGAGTTAGAATATTTAGTTAGGGGGGTGTAGGGGCACATCACCCCACGTTGGGGGATGTGGGGGGGCAAAGCCTCCCAGTTAAATACAGTTGTTTATGTGTGCCGTTGTTGTTTGGCCAAACGATTTCTTTCCATTGGAAAGAAATCAGTTATATGGCTGTTCACTATTTTCGTAGTTCGACATTTTGGTGTCGAACATTTCAGAGTCGACATTGTGAGCTGTCGACATTTTAATATAGACTCGGCAATTCAGTCCAACTCAAAAAAATTATTTCCTCCGTTAAAATAATTTGCTGTCCCAAAATTTCTGACCAAATACCCTGCATGGAATTCCTTTGCTCCCCCAAAATGTCTGAGAAAATACCCTATATGAAATTTATAAAGTTTCAGCTTGTTACATTCCCAAAAACATCTTCCCAGTACTCCTCTCTTTCATATCACATCTACAGCAATTGCTGTCTTTCTGTGAAAAATTTCTCTGACATCTGTTTGGGGTATAAAATGCCTCTGCAACCACATCCATGCAAACATCCTAACCTTTCTACATTTTCTTGTATATTTGGAAGCCATGCATATATCCTCCCATTATTATTATTATTATTATTATTATTATTATTATTATTATTATTATTATTATTATTATTATTATTTGTATACTGCCTTTCCAGTCTTACTTCCCAGCTGAGTCTAATATTTTCTAATTATTCTTATAATTGTGTGTTTATGGGAGAGGAACATTTTAGTTAGATTAAATTGCCGACAGCTCACAATGTTGACTCTAAAATGTTTGACACCAAAATGTCTAACTATGAAGATAGCAAACGGCCATATAACCGATTTCTTTCTAATGGAAAGAAATCAGTTGGCCGTTCTCTGACACCTGCCCTTTCCCTGAGTGTAGTGCGGTCTCGGAGTTAGAATATTTAGTTAGGGGGGTGTAGGGGCACATCACCCCACGTTGGGGGATGTGGGGGGGCAAAGCCTCCCAGTTAAATACAGTTGTTTATGTGTGCCTGTTCCTTTAAGGTAATTGGAGGGTGTGATTTGTAATAGACTTTGCTTGCAATGGCTTTAAACGTAGCAGCACTTAAGTGTGAGTTGTTATTTTTCAAAGTCTGAAGAAGTTGGTGCAGGGCGCCGACGAAAAGCAGTATCGTGGTGCTTAATAAAACTGAAGTCGTTCATTTATTGGCGTCTTGTTTGCTTATCCCTTTAGAATTTAGAAAGACCTGCTTCAGTGAGTTTGGCTATCTGGCTGAGTTTATCTTTGATGAGTTTCACCTCTCTGACTGTGCTTATTGGAGGTGTTTAGTTCTGCTGCTTGGAGTTAGGAACTGTGTTGGCTTAGTAGCAGCTTGTTGTTTTTGCCTTTGACTTCCAGAACAAGCATACGTGTGTTTGGGAGGCATTTAGTCCTGCTGTTTGGCATCAGGAGCTGTGCTGGTTTAGTAGCAGTATATTTTAAATATTGTTCTTTTAAACTTAGGAAGTAGCTAGAATAACAGATTTTACATTAGAATGTATCTTATAAAAATATAAAGTCTGAAATTCAAATGACTGTCATAGAGTAACTTCAATGCAGAATGATTTGCCAGAAAACTACACACTTTATGAGGAACTGATCAAAATATGAGACATAAATCTGAACATTACATGAAAATCTGAACAGTTGAGAGGTATGTACTTGTGTCCACCCTCAGCTCAACAAAGACCTTCTTCAGCATAATAGACTGTACACAGCTTTCTTTTGGAATCTGATCCTCCATCTTAATTTAGCTGTAGGTAATTATAACAGTTAATTAAAAGCTGAGATTTTTAATTCATATAATATATGTACTTGTATGTCTCTAATACTAGTATTGTTTCTACAGCTCTTGGGTTTGAAGTTGTATGTATTACTTATAGTTATAAAACAACTTTTCTGAATGGTGCGTTGCCACCTTTTTATTACATTTTTGTGTAATTGCTCAATGAAAAGAAATAAACCCTTTTGAGATATATAGTTGCACAGTTACATGTCATTTTACTCTGAGAATGTAATGAGTGCTGGCTGGTAGTGAGTGGGCTTGTAACAAACTGAGGGTATCTGCAAATTAACACTGATTTCACTGGAGACCTGCCCAGTTTGTACCACATTCTGTAAAGACTGAAAAATTATTTCCTTTCCCTTTTCCCAGTAGCCACTTAAAAGATCTAATTTTTGAACTTTTGTCCTTCACTTTATTGCTGATTTAAAATATCCTTTATATCATATGCTGAATAACATAAACTGCTTTATTAAAAACAATACAAAAAACTGCACAGGTAGCCATATGTGCCAGAGTTATAATGATCCAGGTAAAGAGTTTTGACAAAAAAATGATAAACAAGACACTGCAGAAGTCCAGGTCTATGTCTGAGTTGTTCACTGTTTTCAGATAAGACATCATCCTGGACCACAGCAGCTGGAATAATATAATTTAAGTGGACACTAATGTCAAAGTTGTGCAGTAAGAGGCAGCTTAAGTGGACAGACAGCAGCTATGGTTCTGTGCAAAGTGTTATATAGTAATGCAATTCAGGCTATCCCACTGCAGCAGATCTGAGTTGCAATCTGGTTGTTGACAGATCACCTTGGGATGACACAGTGTGTTATGAGTATTCAACTGACCAGCCGAATTTAGAAGGAGGGAGGATTTGAGAAAAATTGTACTACAGAACTGTTCCCTACAAAAGCCAGGGGCTAACTCAGGTGGAGCACACACACAGTGTGTCGGGAGGAAGGAGCACTGAGACCCATGTAGAGGGGCATATGCATTGCAAGACATGCAGTTACCTGACTGACACAGCTCCATAAAGTTTGAAAATTACTGATGAATACTCAGAAGTCCAGTTACCTCATATCAAAATGTCATTGAAACAGCAACTATCACATTTTGCTGTTACACTGTTTAAGTATTATTCCAGGCTTTGAAGCCCCCATTGGACTGTGTACATTTTCAGCTACTTAAATATACTAACTACAGTGGATGCAAGGAGCAAACAGGATATTGGATGCAGGCACTTAAGAACAGTAGCAACCATACAGAATATTATATGTGCAAAGTAGCAAACACTATTTTGAGAACTAAGTGAATATAGAAATGTTGAAGAGATTTTACCAAAAAGGGATAACTGTACCTAAGGGCACAACAAATAAGAAAGAGAGAGATGGAGTTATCTGGTGAAACGTAGCACAGAAACCAAAGTTTTGAGAGCAAGTAACTTGGAAGAGAAAACTCACAGAGTGGGATAAAACCAATCAGTAGTTTGTATTGAGGTTTGGAGACTGCCTTTCCTACTAGGGATTGATAACATAGAAGAGGCACAGAGAAAGGAACAGGAAAGTTTTAAATGAAAGACCAGTTCCGGTTGAGTTTTTAGTTGAATCTAGAAAAGAAGTTGTTGTAAAAATGGGATAATTAGTAGGGCATATAAAGTAATGCATGATAATTATAAGAATAATTAGAAAATATTAGACTCAGCTGGGAAGTAAGACTGGAAAGGGAGTATACAAATAATAATAATAATAATAATAATAATAATAATAATAATAATGGGAGGATATATGCATGGCTTCCAAATATACAAGAAAATGTAGAAAGGTTAGGATGTTTGCATGGATGTGGTTGCAGAGGCATTTTATACCCCAAACAGATGTCAGAGAAATTTTTCACAGATAGACAGCAATTGCTGTAGATGTGATATGAAAGAGAGGGGTACTGGGAAGATGTTTTTGGGAATGTAACAAGCTGAAACTTTATAAATTTCATATAGGGTATTTTCTCAGACATTTTGGGGGAGCAAAGGAATTCCATGCAGGGTATTTGGTCAGAAATTTTGGGACAGCAAATTATTTTAACGGAGGAAATAATTTTTTTGAGTTGGAATGAATTGCCGAGTCTATATTAAAATGTCGACAGCTCACAATGTCGACTCTGAAATGTTCGACACCAAAATGTCGAACTACGAAAATAGTGAACAGCCATATAACCGATTTCTTTCCAACGGAAAGAAATCATTTTGCCAAACAACAACGGCACACATAAACAACTGTATTTAACTGGGAGGCTTTGCCCCCCACATCCTCCAATGTGGGGTGATGTGCCCCTACACCCCCCTAACTAAATATTCTAACTCCGAGACCGCACTACACTCAGGGAAAGGGCAGGTGTCAGAGAATGGCCAACTGATTTCTTTCCATTAGAAAGAAATCGGTTATATGGCCGTTTGCTATCTTCATAGTTAGACATTTTGGTGTCAAACATTTAGAGTCAACATTGTGAGCTGTCGGCAATTTAATATAGACTCGAATTGCCTAGGCATAGTAACACCCTACTAAGTTTAATGCTGTTGGCTGCCCAGGAAACAATTACAAGGAAACACAAGTCAAAAACAAAACAAACTGAAACAGAGTTGTTGAATGTAGTAAAGGAGATAAAAGAACTGGAGGTGGGATCTAAAGAAAAGTGAACTTCATAGAAATAAATGGATTCTGTGGGAACAATGAGTACAGAATAATGTTTGGGAGGAATGATATTTCAGAGAAGGCAAGACTTGACCAATCAATGTAACAAACTGAATAATTGTTTTTTTTTTTATTTTTTATTTTATAAATTGAATCATATCTGTACAGTGTATACTAATGAAAAATTTGTTGTAATGGTTTTTCTTTTTTATAATTGAATGTGTACCCATGCCACTGTGTTTTGTGTGCTGTTAATAAAGATGCTTAAATATATATATATATATATATATATATATATATATATATATATCATTGTTAAACCTGAATTATCTGAGCTACTGCAACATCAATCTTTAAACAAAAGTAAAGACATGTTACATTTGTGATTGTATGTTGTAGCGCTGATCACAAATAACATAGTTAAGCTAGCCATCTACACAATACATCTTCCAACTTTTAAAGGCAAATGTTTTTGCAGAAGCATGAACATCTCACTGTCCCACACATAACAGATCAGATGACTATAAGATGCCTGATTTTCACAGTCCATACACATACAGCTTAAGATGTGGACCTTATCCTACTGGGGTCCATAGAGATTAAATTGAATGGAGTGGACTGTATTGAACAGCAGAAGTCATGGCTGTGGAATGATGTTAAGGTAAGGAAAGTAAATGAAAGTAATTTTAAAAATGAAGAAATCCTCTTCACATGAAGAAACTTTAGGAGGAAACACAAGCAGGAGTGAATAGTGATAGTTAATGTGCTAGAAGAGAAGGACCTGTGGATCATCATTAAATCCAGGTTGTCATTTACAAGACTGTAAAAAAAACAATACACAAAGTGTGTCTGAAAATGTTGTGCACTTTCATGCTATACATTCCAGGATGTGAGATATGTTTACACTTTGTGAAGGAATGATGAGGATTATTATGGAAGAGAATGTCCAACTCTAGAGACTTTTCTTAACAAGAGGCATCATATTGGCTGACTATTCCATTTGACAATCACAGCGCTGGCCTGCAGCAGGGAAGTTAGCCTTTGAGGGTACTCTGAGGGCAATATGTATCTATATGCTGTTAGAAGGGAAGGGAGGTCTAGATACTGGCATGTATGAAAGTTTGGACCAGATGGACTAAAAAGGAAGGAAGTAAAAGGAACAAGGGCTACAAATACTTCATGGAAGAAGGCAGAATCAGGCTAGCCAAGAGAGTGTTTCATTTCAAGGAGAGGATGCTGATGCCTTGAATATGTTACCTAATAGGATATGTCTCCAAAGAAAAAGATCATAACAGCAGGAGAGAAGTGGAAAGAAGTGGAAGGTAGGTAGAAATGCACCTGCAGCATTTGATTAAAGTAAAAAAACATCTGGTATCTTATTTCACTATCATCAGTATGCTTGTGTGTAAAATAGTTAGCTTGTTGGCCTACAAGTGTTTTTTCTACTAACTGTCAGTTAATAATACTGATCTTGCAAAATCACTCTAACATGGAAAGTCTATTAAGTTTCATATTACTCTTAATTATCTTCAGTGGCATGTGAGTATGCAAAGGTGTATATGAAAAAAGTTTCATGGTATTTCATGTTTATTCTGAGTTTGGTAGTGAGCCCCTAAATGTCTGTGTCTCCTTTGCTCTTGTTGCATACTTCTCTTGATCTTTCCCAAGCAATAATGAACCCTACTGATGGCTTACACTCAGTTACTGCCTCAAGTTCTACATTCTTGGGTCCAACTACCCTGTGTAGGATAACACTTTTTCAAGAGTAACTTGAAATATCTTCTTCCAACTGTAACTTGTCCTTTTCTGTCTTCTCCACCCTTCATTTTCAACATCACTCCTTCCACATGTTCTCCGTACTATGCAGTTTGCTTAAATCAGTTCCATTTTCAGTTCTGTCTTCTTTTTTTAAAGCAGCTTTATTAAAAACATTATTGTAATGAACAACTATTTTGAAAAAGATTGAACAAGAATTTTTTAAGTACAATATTTAAAAAGAGAAAATATTAATAACAGGATCAGTTAAATTAATATTGTTGCAAAAAAAAAATAAAGATAAGGGAAAAAGGATAAAAAAGAAAGATTATTGCATTAATAATTTATCTAGTTCTTTAACTAATAGTTCATGTATGTTTTCCCATTTGTAATATAAATGTGTATTCCTTGTAGATTTAGATTTAATAGTTAACATTTCTAACTTAGATATTTCCAAGAGAAGACCTTTAATGATTTTACAATATTTTAGTGATGTTGCTATGCATATTATATGTTCATTATATAAAGCAGAGAATGTTATATTTAAATAAACAAAAACTATGAAAATTTGTATTAAAATACAAGAATTTAAATGTATCAGAACTAAATGTTTATAAATGTTACAAATGTTTTATATCAGAACAGTAATGTTGTGTAGAACACTTAACTGCATTTCTTTCATTTGTCCTGTAGTTGGCATTAGAGACCAACTGTTCAGGTTATGGGTTCATATTATAAGCTCAAAGTTCCTGTTCATCAAATACGAAAAGAGCGACACATATTTACCGAACCACGAATACACCGAACGCAGTAAACCGCAAAATTTAAAATCACGAATCATCATACTCGGCCAACCCCACAGCCCGTGACATACTATCTACCCAAACAAAATAAATAAACACATACATACACTATATCTATGCACTTACCTTAACCTGAACCCTAACCGTAAGGCCTGTAACTATCTCACACTTACCCTACAGAGATATACCCAAACAAAATAAATAATCCACACATACACTTAACAAAACCTTACTTCTAACCTCTACATTAAACCTTACATACATTACCTATCTATGCACTTACCTTAACCCACACCCTAACCCTTAGGTCCGTAACTATCGCACACTTACCTTACAGAGCTATACCGCAGACGGGCCAACTATGACGAATCAACATTTTGAATTTCCCAGTTTTGAACATTCGCTGTTTTCGTTGTTCACGCAATACGTGTTGCTCTTTTTGTATTCACTGAACAGGACTTTCGAGCTTCTAATATGAACCCCAGGTTATTATCTTGCGTTGCAAAGTTCCTCAGCACGGAGTTCACATAGTAAACGTCTCCATGGAAATGACACTCTTTTCTGTCTTTACTTCTATCAGCCATAGTGTGATCGCATCACAGGGCTGTTTACCAAGTCAGATCTACGAGGCTCAGGAGGGAAATTATAATCAGTTTTTCACTACCAGAGCTGTTGATTACCTCATGGCAATTGTGGGACAAAACAAAACGGACAGAAAAAAAGTAGAGAGAGAGGGAGAGAGCTGATATTCAATATAATAAACATAACAAACTCTATCTCCTGTACCCAACAAACCACTATACCACCACAGATGTATCAAACAAAACCAAACCTTCCACTTCTCCACAACCAACACCAACAAAAACCAAAGCTATTTTACAATCCAGTAATCAAGGAATATTACTACACCAGCTAAATAGAAGTCATCCATTCAACATCACATTTACACAGTCTCAGCTGCAAACACCCAATGAAAAAATCAAGACACATCAGCTCAGCAAAAAGCATTTCTTATGTCTATCACCACAACCACCAGCATACCTCACTACCAGAACAACAAATAGGAAATATTATTAAAAAAGTAACATCATGGCAATAATATCTCTCAAGAGTCTCTCTTCATATAGAGATAAGCTAACAAAAAAAAAATATCAAAGACCCTCGTTTTACCATCTTTAAGTCTCCGCATTTGCTTTAGTCCCCAAGATACCATAAAATTCATTCCCCAGTTATACGGAGCATCTATAATAATAATCAGCTAATAAAACTAGAAAATAATAAATAAACTAAATAGCTTTTACTTGCTATAGTAATCAAGCCACATTTAATAAAGTAAACTAGATTTACTAATAATAAACTATAAAAATGTAATTGAAACAACTGTGTACCACAAAAAAAGATTTAAACAATAAAAACTCACCTGTTGAACCATTTCCATCTCCCCAACTTCTGGGTTAAGTAATAAGTCTTAGATAAAGGAAAGCCAGTGTAAAATATTTTAATTAATCACTTATTCTTGAGCTTCTTTTTATGTTCAGAGATCTTCCAGGAACTGTTGTCAGCATTTCTTTTAAGACTGGCATTTGCCCAATCCATATCCTCTAATTTATCAAGCAGTTTTCTTGTTTTGACAAAAGTGATGGCAGTTTCTATGTCATCAAATATTTTTGGACCATCTTGAAGAAATATTTTTAATCTGGCCAGAAATAATAGGTGAAATTTTATTTTGGGTTTTTTAAGTTCTTTAATCATTGGCAGAAAATGTTTTCTTTTGGCTATTACAGAAGATGAGTAATCATTATCAAAACGTATGATATTTTCTTTATATTTAATAGGAGATTTAACCCATGCAGTCTTTAATACTATCTCCTTATCATGTGATGATAGAAACTTCACTATAACAGATTTAGTAGAATTGGTTTTACCTTTTTTTGAAGAAGCCAAGGACCTGTGGGCTCTCTCTATCCCATATGAGAGAGCTTCAGGAAGCTGCAGTACCTCGAGAAGCCAAGAAGTTAAGAATTTTTTCATATTAACTTCTTCAACATTATCAGGTAATCCAAAGACCCTAATATTATTTCTTCTTGATCTATTCTCTAGATCATTAACTTTTGTTTGTAAAAGAGGATTTTGTTTTAAGAGAAAGTCTATGTTATGCTCATCTTCTTGAATTCTAGTGTCTATATCATTCAGTGAGGTCTCTGTTCCTATAATCCATCTGTTTTGTTGCTTGAGGTCTTCATGTAACATTTCCATTTGTTGGGAACATTATTCTTTGACATTGTCCAGTTTTACATCCATTCTATCATTTTTTGTTGTAAATTCATGAATATTAGATAATAGTGACTGAAGTTCCTTCTTAATAATTGTTTCTTGGAGAGTAGTTTTGGAGAAGCTCATTCTGTAGCCTGGAGTCAAAATATTTTCTCTAGTACTTTTAAAAATAAAAAAAAATATAGAAATTTCTATATACTGTCCTAAAGGATGATTAGTAGATTCCAAATATGTAAAAACAAAACAAAACAAAACAAAAATAGGATAGATAAATTCAAAAAATACTGTCATAAATAGACTGAAAAGGCAGAGCAGAGAGAAAGTTATGTTACTCAGTGCTCATCCTGGCCACACAACCCCAGTTCTGTCTTCTAATGCACATAAGACCAACCTTTCAGATATCTTCTATTACTCTAGCTCCTCCTTACCATTTGTCATTTTTTTACTCAAATGATTTTTATTTTGATGAAATAACACAATAATTTAATACATTCATAACATTCAATAACTATTTACAGTATTTACATTCAGCCTGACAAAAAAGATTGAGATAAAAACATTTGTAGTTAAATAATAAGTTAATATATAAACTCTGATAGTTAGGAAGAGTTTGGTTCCATCTGTAGGGTATCAATCAAATTCAAAACTTAACTCCACAGACAATTAACCAATGGCTTAGGAAAAGTTCTTAACTCTTTTAGTTTTTTCTCCATTAGTATGCATTTCTTCAGTGATGATATGAATTAATCCATTGTGGGTGCTACATTAGAGTTCCATCTTCTAGTTGTACAGTTTCTGGCTTTTGCTAACATTGCCCACAACAAATACAGGTCATCTTTCTTCATATTATTGCTATTAACAACATTCAATAAAATTAAAGACTTTGTCAAAACAAATATGTCAGTATAGATAGCTTGAATAAATTTGTTAATCTCATTCCAATATGGTTTAATATTAGTACAGTCATAAAAAATATGAGACTAGTCAGCATTAATGGGCAGATGACATCTCCAACATAACTTGCTGTTTGAAAGGTTCATTTTTGAGAGTTTCTCAGGTGTCAAAAAGGATCTGTGTAGAAGTTTACAATGAAAAATCCTCCAGAATTGTGAGTAAGAAGTTAGTTTTACTGAAAATAAAATGTTTGTTTTATCTTCCATTGATAATGATACTTAAAACCCTTTAGTTAGGTATTCCCAGTAAGAATCTTTAGGAGCTGTCTTATAGACAATTAAAGTGTTATATAGATATGATAATTCATTCTTAACATTGATATTATTATATAGAATTCCAAAAATCCAGTTTATAATTTTTGGTATGGTTTTGAAGGCTGAGTTATGTATTATTCTACACAGATCCTTAGTGTATGCTGTGACACTCTGAAGAACCAACCAGTCATTAAGGGATAGGCCATAGGTTGACCATATACTTTGTGTGTTCAAAGATTGTTGGTTTTCAATACATTGCAACCAACTAAATAGGTTATTATTTTTCCATGAACCAAAAATCTATGTGTTTTATCAGGGAAATCCCTTGTAATAGTAAATGGTATTAAAAATCTATGCCACAGTTTTATATCTAAATGTGTGCTAATGAATTTTCTAAACACATCAAAAATATTGTTTATTAGTGTTAGTTTAGTTAATTTTGTTGTACTATCAGTGTTAAAATCATTTTCATAGATTTTCTTTATCATTGTTATAAAAAAGGGAGTGGGAAATAAAATAACTATAAGACTAAATAAATAACAGCAATTTAAGGAGTCAAAGGCCTTTTGAATATATAGACCTATTATCAATGCTTCATGGTTTCCTCTATTAAGGTAATCTATCAGAGTTAATACTCTTTTAATATTTTCTGTGTCTGTCTGTTATGTATGAAACCAGTTTTGTCTTCATTAATTATTTTAGATATGGATATTTTCAATCTATTGACCATAATTGACATAAATAGTTTATAATCATTATTAAACAAAGACATTGGTCTATATGAGTTGCAATGATTAGGGTCCTTATTCTCTTTTAATATAGGGGAAATTAGAGAATATCTCCAAGAAACTGGAATATTTGCTAATGTTTGAACTTCAAGAAAGGTTTTATGTAGGAGAGAGATTACAGAATAAGAAAACAAGCTATAAATTTTGATAATTAAGCTATCTATTCCAGGTGCTTTATTAGACTTACTTCCTTTAATCCCATCTATAATTTCCTTTTGAGAAATAGGTTTTTGTAGATCTAACTTAAGTTCCTCAGGAATTCTTATGTTGGGAACTATATTCTCTAACTTCTCACATTCATTTGTACTTATTTTATCTTTATGATGCTCCGCATAATGATAATTAAAAGCCTCCAGAATGTCCCCTATGTCCAATACTTTTTTTCCTTTTCCTTTTCCCCTTCATGAAAGATACTATCAGTGTTATTAATTTTTGATTGTATCTTAACTTTCATAGACAGATTATGAAGATGCTTAGGAGAGGTAGCATAAGAATTTAATTTCAGTTTTTTTCATAGCTAAATTAGTTTTATGAGATAATGTTTCATTGTATTTTTTATTTGCTTCTTCTATTTTCTTCTTATTATCTGTAGCAATAAAATTTTTATTAGATTGAAAAAAGTAATATTTGATTTTGGAGTTGCTGTAACTCTCTGAGTCCCATTCTTTAATTTTATTTTTGTGCCAGCTAATGGTTTTACCATATAGATAGGCCTTAAGAGAATCCCTAACTATAATTGTGTTTGCTCTAAGAAAATCTGAAGTTCAGAAGTTATCCAAGATTTAAAGTATTTAATTTTTGTGATATATGAAGGAATCATTGAAGTAATAATTAATTGATTGAATTCCAAGTGTATTGTTAACAACAGGGAATTATGATCTGAAAAGGGACAAGGTTATCTTGAAAAATTCAAGATTTTAGAATAAAGATCTTGTGAGATATACATTTTATCTATTCTAGTTTGGGTACCATGTCTATAGTCCTGGTGTGAGAATAATAAAGAATTTGGTCCCAAAACATTAAAGGTACCTTTTAATTTAAAAAATTTCTGTCCATTTTTTAACTGTTTGTCTGAGGATAATAGTCTACGAGATTTCCTATTGGTAGTTTTTGTAATATCTATGATACAATTGAAATCACCTCCTAGTATAATATTACTTTTAGAAGTAGTTGTAATAGTCTAAGTGTTTCTTAGCTAGTCTAACCCCCATACGCAGAAACCAGTATAAATTAACCAGGGACCAAATTATATTATTAAACTTAAGTATAACTAAGGGCATGCAGCCATCATTATCTCCATGTTTATAAATTATTTGGGGATTTAAGAAAGTCTTTTTCCATAGAATTGTTACTCCTCTGGTCTTATTTTTATAAGAAGATTGAGCAAGTATTGTATATTCCTTAGGGTCCCACATAAATGTGTCATTTATTTTAAAGTGTGTCTCTTGGAGAAAAACTACTTTAGCCTTGTTTAGTTTAAAATACCTTAGTAGGCTGGCTCTCTTATATGGGTTGTTTAAGCCATTAGTTTTTAAGGATATCAAAGTTAAATCCATATCAGAATTCTTTAAAGATAACAAATAATAAAGGAACTTGCATTAACAGAATCCTGTATACACAATACTCTTCCTGAATAGACAATAGTATATCAATTATTGTATTTCTATTTATCTCAATCCAAATAACTTTTCCATGAAAGATAAAAATAAAACAATTGTGTCAGGAATTTCAAAACTAGAAAAATAGTTAAATAACAAAAAAAATAGCATATTTCACGCTGATATAAACTTTAATACACCCTATACATGGAATGAGATACATTCCTAGTCTAGCAAACAAAACTAAATCTGCTAGACTACCTATCCCAACCATTAACTTTTGTTGGTTCGAGCCCATGAAAACAAAGTAAAACATGAAGAATATATTATAAATTAAGAGAAAAATAGTAGTGATAAACAACTAATCAGATATTGATTCTAGTTAGGTTTTAGAGATGAGATACATTTACTATTATTAGAAATAAACATTTATACAGTAATTATTCACTAAGGAAGCAAGAGACATACTAGGAAATATATAATCTGAATTTTGTACTTAATAGACTAAGGAAACATTAGCTTTATTAACAATCTAAATGATTACCCAAAATACCTAAGCATGTCATCTGTATTAGTTCTAATAAAAACTTCAAAATGGCAGAACAAATAAATCAGAGGTGCCTTCCCCCAAGCAGATCTTAAAATCAGTTCCTTGTCCAAGTATGAAAGAAATTTGATAATTATTGACCTAGGAGGAGAGTTTGAGTTAGTGGCAGGTTTCCCAAGAGCTCTGTGTGCCCTTTCATGCCAAAGGAAAGTCCTTCTTTTAAATTTAAAAAGTCAGGGATCCAGCTTGATAAAAAGGAAATAATATCCTCACGTTCTGTGTTTTCAGGTAATCCAAAAATCCTGATGTTATTTTTCCTCTCCCTATTTTCCAAGTCATCTACTTTATTAACCAACCAAGTGTTTTGTTTAAGAAGCAGTTCTTTCTGTGTTTCCACTTCCTTAAGTCTGCTTTCTAAGTCATTTAGAGAAACCTCTATTCCTGTTATCCTTGTCTGGTGTTGTTGTGGCATTTCCTTGAGGGTGTCATCCTGTTTTTGACGGCTTGTTTTAAGATTTTCTAGGTTTTCTTTAAAATCATCATCTTCAAAGACAACTCTTGCAGGGTAGATGCCATCTGTTGTAGTTCCTTCTTTAAGGCAGCATCCTGGTGAGAATTATTTGAGTTGCTCATTTTAACAAGTGAATATATCTCCAAGCTTTTTGACAGGAAATTATTTGTAAAACTTCACCAAAGTTTCTAATTATGTAAATTAGTCCTTTATAAGATTTTATTCTTTGAAGAAAAAAAAAAATCCTGTCTTATTTAACTAGTTATATGGAGCTCTAAAATTCCGCTGCTTTCAGTTAGCCATTCAGGTTCCAAGCTATCTTTGGTTTTATGACCTTAAGATGACATGCTTTATTTCAAATAATATATATGCCCTTTGCCCTGCTAAATGTTCTTCTGATTTATTACACAGGCATAGTCATTGCTTAGATTAATTTATCATAACTGTTTTGGATACATGGGATAACAGGGCATATCTATGATTTAGTATATATTAACTAGTTTTTTTAATATTTATAACTTCTGATTGTTTCAGAATATATATTGGTACCTGTGTGAACAAAAAGCTGTTTGCCAGCTTTTGACATAAATTGGGTCTCCCTGACAGTTATATCCTTGTATGTTTTGTGGCACAAGGTTTTTAAATGGTTACAAGTTATGTTTCCTGTAGAGTTTAATGTTAAAGTGCTGTTTTCTCTCTCATTGGCACTGAATGTTTATTTTACTGTTTGGAAGTATCTGACAGTTAAACTTTACATTTGTTACTGTAAATAAGCAGACTTTGTGACACAGTTAAAGTGAGGTCAGGAAACTGTACTGTGTAGTGTGCTGGGCGGGAAAATATCAGTTTGAAATTTAAGAAGTGAAGCTGTCTTACTTAGCTCATGACATAATGCATTCTATGCATGCAGATTGGATTACATTACATCTAATGTGTATATGCAAGCCTAATTCTGAATGTCAAGTCTCTGATTGGTTAATATAGCATAGTAGGCTTCTTTTACATGAATTATGAGCTACACATGTAGCTCATAACTGTCAGATATTTCCAAACAGTAAAATAACATTCAATGCCAATGAGAGAGAAAACAGCACTTTAACATTAAACTCTACAGGAAGCATAACTTGTAACCATTTACACACCTTGTGCCATAAAACATACAAGCATATAACTGTCAGAGAGACCTAATTTATGTCAAAAGCTGGCTGCGGTAGTGGTGCTGCGGTAGCGTTGCCACCTCACAGCAAGACGTTGTCGCGTTCGATTCTCAGCTAGAGCGTCTTCTGTGTGGAGGCATGCGTAAATGGGCATGCCTTTGTTGAAGGTTGTGCGTCAGAGCTGGTAACTCGGCACGTAAAAATCCACTACCAAACATTAGCGGACCGGAGTTTCCGCTGTGGCAACCCCTAAGCCGAAAGACATAACATGAGCTACACTGCTTGGAAACATATTCATGGTTCCCTTTTATAATAGTGACTATATTTTGTGATCAAATATATACAGCACTGTCATTTTTTCTTGTAAATAGTTAATTATAGCCACTCTTTCTAGTGAATATACTGGAGGTTTTTATAAATAGATCTTTATAAATAACTTTGCTATGCAGTTAGCAAGTGTCTAGTATAAACTTACACATTTACAGGAAATGCTCATAACTGATGGTAATAACTGTAAGGCTACTCAAACACCATACTAAATCCTAGCAAATGTATGTATGAATAATTTTGATTGAACTATAATTACTTTGCATTTAATATGTTGATTTCCTTATTGTATCCTAGATATTATTTATATTTCAGATGTTATGTTTTCAGTTATTATAAAGTCATTTTTTTTAGTATAGTAGCACTTTATGACAGGGAAAGAGCTCAGTAATATCTATGGCTTGTGATAACACAACAAACAAGTTATGAGTGTCAGTATTACCCTATTACTACGGTAGATATTTACAGCTCTCTCCATCTTAATTTTTGTCTTTGAGTCATTCACTTTTAAGACCTGTTATCCATAGTACGTTTTATATAAATAATGTTTTTTTTGCTAATTTTTGTCATTTTAACTGACGCCAGTTAATTATTATTAATTTTAGTCAGTTATTTAAACATCTGCTATTCCAAAAGTTTAGGAGTTAATTAAGGACAAATATGTCTTATGGAATATTTCTAAAAATCTATGTTAACATCTTTTGGGAATGACACACACAAACTATGTGCTAACACCCAATTCTCGTGAAGTTTTTATTTAGTGGGAGTTTGTCATGATAAGATTTATTCAGAGGGCAAGTAAATACAAATGCTAAATATAAACAGAGCCTGATAAGATTTGATAATGACTATTCATCTAGAATAATGGAACAAAGGAAAAAAGTATGGCCAATGATAAAGTTTCTGAAACAAAATAATATAAAGGCACAATTTGCATATCCAGCTAAGATAAGTCTACTGTATGCCAACGAGATGAGGACTTTTACTGACTTGGAGGAAACCTCTTAATTTTTTAAAACTAATAATGTGATAACTTTACCAGAAGATATGGATTAGATGTCACCTTCTCTCAAGAGAACAAAAGAAACAAATGTCTGGACAGATGGCAAAAAGAAGAAGCAAAAGACTGACTGTTACAGCCAAATCTCTCAAAGCATCTACTATGATATGAATTGTTTTAATGTTACTTTAAAGGACCAATTTTACTGCTTGGAATTTTAAAACAAAGGTAACTAACTACTGGAATCTTTATCCATATTTTTTGAAAATAGATGACACATGAGAGTTTTCACATTACCTCAGGTATGTAAAACAGGGTACTTTTCTTGCACAGGAAGAGGGTTATATAGCACATAAAATATTTATACTGTAAATCAACATACATAGTATATGTGTATTTTCTCTTAATTTTCTCTTTTCTTTCTCTCTCTTCTTTCTTTTCTCATTATTTATTTTAACTGCATCTTGTCTCCCTTTCTAAATTCTCTCCTATTTACTATATTAATATAGTCTGTATATATTTAGTAACTCACTATCTATACATAAATAATAGTCTAAAATAATCTAGTTTTAATGTAGACTAATTGAAATAGTGAATTTAATTAATTGTTATTACAATATTTATTAGATTAATGATAGTCATTGTTATGCTTATTGGGATTGGGACATGTTCGTGATTAACTCGGAAATGTTCCATTGTACATATGTCCTTTGAATTATTTCCTTTTAGTATTAACAAATACATTAAAAAAAAAAAAAAGGAGGGAAAATGTACTGTTGGTTAAGAGAAGTGAAGCTTTCTTCACATTCTATTTGCGTTTCCACAGCAACAGTAAACAATTGCTACAGTTTCTAGGGACACAGTGAACCTGCAAAGTGCATTTAGCCTCACAGATAACAAATAATAAGAAAAAGCAATGTTTAGTTGTTGTTGTTTCTTTTGGCTTTTCCTGGTTAGGGGTCGCCACAGCGGAACTCCGATCCGCTAATGATTGGCAGTAGATTTTTTACATGCCGAGTTGCCGGCCCTGATGCACAAACTTCAACGAAGGTACGCCCATTCACGCATGTCTTCACACAGAAGATGCTCTAGCTGAGAATCTAACAGGACAACGTCTTACTGTGAGATGACAACGCTACCGCAGCACCACCACCGCAGTAGTTATTAAAATGAAAAACAACGTAAGCAAGGTAAAATAAATACATAATAGGACTATTTGTAAATATTTTATGATTTATCCTCATAGGATTACATATTCCTGGAAACACAACTGAAACGTTCTCAAACTACATGTGCACTTAAATGTAGCTGCGTGATTAAATATTATAGCAATAACCCATGCCTGGGTGTGAGTAATGCGGGATTTACCTACAGTTGGCATGGTTTGGTCATGAGGGCGAAGCCCGAGTGGCCAAACAAGGCCAACCGGGTAAATCCAGCATTACCCACACCCAGAAGTGGTTATTGCTATATAATGACATTATTTAAGAAAAAATTACTTTTCTTAAATAATGGCATTGTATAATGCCTCCTTGCTGCCCTTCCGCAGCTGTCTGGTATTCTGTGGCAGTTCTGATGTACTGTGCATGCATATGCCTATACAGTACATCAGAACTGTGGACAAAAGCAATGGAGAAAGCAAGATCTCTGTTGCTTTTTACAAACTGTTTCGCTATGTTAAATGGGTTTAACATAGCGAGACAGCTTTAAAAAAAGCAACAGAGAATCTCCGTTGCTTTTTTTAAAGCTGTCTCGGTATGTTAAACCCGTTTAACATAGCGAGACAGTTTTGAAAAAAGCAACGGAGAAAGCAAGATCTCCGTTGCTTTTTACAAACTGTCTTGCTATGTTAAAGGAGTTTAACATAGCAAGAGCTTTAAAAAAGCAACAGAGAATCTCCGTTGCTTTTTTTAAAGCTGTCTCGCTATGTTAAACTCGGGATATTTAAACCATTATTATCCCTTAAAATAAACCCTGATGGAAACACAATGGATGTGATTGATGGTTTTATCCCTAGTGGTGATATTTGTGAGCTTATTAGTATTAAACAAACTACTAGCACTTCCAATAATGACGATTTTAAAATTAGCTTTGTTACCACCTTTTCCATGGATGCTCACTTGTTAAGATCTATTATAAATAAAAATTGGTATTTTTTAGCTGAAGTTGGTTTAGTTAAAAACAAATTGGGTGATCGGCCTCAATTTGCTTTTAGGTGAGGTAGGAATCTGAAAACTATATTAAAAAGTGGTCCTCCTAAAGTTTATGGCCCCCATTGTGGCATGTTCAAATGTGGGTCATGTAAATGGTGTAAATACATAAAAGTGACAAAACAGGTCAGCATTGGAAACATGTTTTTTGAAATTAAAGGAAAGTATAATTATAATAATATGGGTATTGTCTATTTAGGGGTTTGTACCTGCTGCCCAGCCTTTTATGTTGGTCGTACTGAAAGACATCCAAAAAACAGAATCTATGAGCATATTTATGCAATAAGTAAACTAAACTTGAATAATGCTCTTACAAGACATATTTATTGTAATCCCTCACATGAATTAAATTTTTTGGTGTTAGAAAAAGTTACAAATAATGAAAGGGGTGGTCCAAGTGATTTAAAACTTGATGAGAAAGAACTCATATGGCAAATAAGATTGAATGCAACTATAATGCATGGTTTGAATGAAGCTATTTCATTCAAAAGTATCTTAAAATTGAGAGCTCTGATAAGACAACTTAATGTTTTTAATTTTTGTTTTTTTGAACATATTTAAGTAATTTATATTTATAATACATTTAGTAATGTTTGTTTTATATTTAAAAGGTTCTTGTTTTTTAATTTCGGAGTTTAGCCCTTTAATTTGTGGGCTTGGTTTTTTGTATTGTTCCATGATGTCATAGTTTTGATTGTATATAAATGTTACTTTCACCTGTTATTAATTGTCTGAAGAAGTTTACTGAAGTAGTAAACAAAAGCGCTCACCATATTCAGTGTCTCGGTGTGTTATTTCCTTTTTATTTTTACATGTTAAACTCGTTTAACATAGCGAAACAGTGAGAGAAAAGAGTTATAGTAATGGAAAAAGTCCGGGCGACCGGACCTTTTTCCATTAATATAACTCTGATTTACAGTGTGCATGCTGACCAATCAGTGTGCACGTTTTTGAATATTAATGGGGGTGGGATGTATAATATTCAGTTTAACATGTTGAATTCACAAGCTGTCTGCACTGTAAAAGTTTCATTTTATATGTTACTTGAAATTGTCAGTCTCTAGAGCATATGAAAAGATACATATTACTTTTTGCAACATGTTATCTTTGCAATTACCTTACACTCTGTACAAACTCACTTGGTAACTGATAGCTATTCATTTAAAATATCAATTTAAATATTAAATGTGCCCTTGAAATGCTACTGACATTTTGACAAAATATAATCTGAACTGTAAAATGAATGACTTGAAAGAAGTGAAGTAGTGCATAGATTTCAAAGACAGTTCTTGACACTATAGTAAAAGTAAAAATATATATTCACAAGGAATTATTGAAATGTTTTAGTCTTCCAGTTAAAATAGCTTACTGTCAACATTTTGCGATATCAGAAAGTTTGAAGAGCTAGGAAATTACTGTTCTTTGTCTTTATAATGATTATTAGACAGATGTTAGACTCTGCTTAGTTTAATGAACTACGACATATGTTTATGAGGAAAAGTGGACGCAATTACTCACATTGGACTACACATTCCTGGAAACTCAACTGAAATGTCTCCAAATTACTTGTGAATTTAAATGAAACTGCCTGATTAATAAGTATAACTTACTTTAACAACCTGAATCCATAAGCTATCTGCTCTATATATGCTACATTGTCACTTGCATATGACAGGCTCTAGAGCACACGAAAAAATGCATATTATTTTTGCAACATGCTATATTTGCACTAATCATACATTCTAAACTAACTTGATTGGCAAATGACAAATTATTTATTTGAAACATCAGTCTAAATATTAACTGTGCCCTTGAAATGTTGTTGCTGTTTTGACAAAACAAAACCTGAAATAAAAAAGGAATGATTTGAAGAAGTAAAGTATTGTACGGATTTCAAAGACAGCTATTGACACTACAATATAAGTAGAAATGTATACATGCAAGGAAAAATTGAAATGCTTTATACTTTTAGATAAAATAGCTTATTCTTAACTTTTTGCTTTATCAGAAAATATAAAGAGCTAGGACATTATTTTTAATTTGTCTTTATAATGTTTACTAAAGTGATGTTAGTCACTGACTTGTTTAATGAATTATGAGTCATGTACAAGACGGACTACTTAATGTTATTTCTGTTTACATATGTTTGCTGAATTTCTTTTATTAGTACTGATATAAAACAAGGGAAAGAAAGGGAAGGGAAGGGAAATCTCTATTTTTTGGTCAAGGGAGGAGAGGCTTAAGAGTATTCTAACTGCCACGAGAACTCTCTAAGATGCTCTAAATACTATATGATTAATACTTACCTAAGGTAAGTCTTGATTACCATATAGGCACATTCACATTCATTCTAGACCTGATGTGATTACCCATTCTGGAAGCAGGAGGTGCCCTATGCAGGATGGGAATTGTCAGGGTGATGATAGTTCATTTTTAGACTCTGATTTGTAAATCTATAAATATGTAAAACCATTGCACACTAGAATGTAGGGCGCCTCTAAACAGAGTCAAGATACCACTGATAAGCCATTTCTTTTCATAACTGTAAGTTGAAGTTGGTGAGCTGAAGACTGGGAAAGTAAAGGAAGACAGCACGCTTACAGTAAATTCATATTTCATTAGTAATCACTCATTGTCTTTTGTAGAGTCCTTTTAGTCAAATTATTTTAGTAATAATCTATTTGTTGTTGGCTTATTTAGTCTATGCTCCTCTGTTGCATTTAATTTATTCAAAATGACATATCTGACATATTTGGGATCTCTTAAGGGTAACCAAATACTGGATATTTTCTAAGTCAACTTAATAATTTTGTTTACACTACTAACATTCCATCCTGATATATAAAATACTATAGGACAATAATAGAATAATATAGAATTTCATATCTCTTTTAAGAAAATTCTCCATATAATAATTTAACATATGGAGCTCAGTTGATATTGTTGGTTAAAGGTATGAGTGATAATCCAATAGATCTATCTTTATCTATTGGATTAGGAATGACTTTCATTCCATGTTTAATGGGAAATTCATATTTACTTGTATTTGATACTTTAGAATTAATGTTTTATAGAAGTACGTTTTTAAAGCCTGACCATAATTTTATCCTACTTGTATTTAAAGAAGAAAGAACATTAAATTACACTCCCAAGTTTACACACATAAAACTAATATTCAATGTTATCAGAGAATATGGTATAACTACTATAATCAAAATAAAAATAAAAGAAGCAAAAGGTTTCTTCCAACAATAACCTGAAATGGATTTAACATTCGTATCATTAAATACTAATGGCTTAAATAATGCAAATAAAAGATCAAACTTGTTAAAACATTTAAATCTAAATAAGGCACAAGTAGTATTTCTCCAGGAAATGCATTTTAAGACTAATGATAGCTTTATTTGGAACCCAAGGACTATACAGTCTTAGCTCAATCCTCCTATATAACAAAGACAAAAGGAATATCAATTCTCTGGAAGAAAAACATAATCACTCCAAAAGTTATTTATAAATATGAAGACAAAGAAGGTCTACTAGCATTTGTTATAATTAAATTTAATAACAGAATATGGACCTTAGCTAATCTATATTGGTTCCCAGGAATTTTAGCAGGAACGGTTAAAAAAACACCTAGATTTTATTTCCGACAATTATAAAGGAAATGTAGAGTCAAAAATGCAGCGAAAAGCAACTACTGAATACAGTCCACAGAGAAAGAATTTCGCTGTAATGGATGATACGATTCAAGAAGAACTTCACAACTCTAGGTGCAACTATTTATTAGGTACATCAACACACAGGTTAAGCGCTTTCATCTAACATAGTAGACTTCTTCAGAACACAATGTAACATTCACCTCAAGATTGCATATCTCTCCCAACCAATCAAACATATTAAACAATCAAGACAATTAAAATTAATTAGACAATACTAGTCCATTAAAGTGCTCAGTGGTCTCATTAAAAACAAACTAAAAGATATTCCTATACAAGGAAAGCCTAACTAGTGCTGAACATAAGATCGTATACAATTCCTGTATAGCTAAATTTTGAAGTTATTTTCCCCTACTAAGTGTGTAGAGTGCAACCATATAACCATTAACCTTTTAATTCCAATATAGGCTTGATAGAAATACTGTCATTAATTCCCGGGTGGGTTGTAGCATTCAGAAATATTTGCCATAGAACCTCCCTCTCACCAAGTTTTTTTCTGACATCACCACCTCTGGGGCTGACAAGTATGTGCTCTAAGATAGCAAACTTAAACATATCACAGCCAGAACATTTCAATATGTGTCTATATAAAGCATTGGTTATTTCTTTCTCTTTAATATAGTAATAGTGATCGTATATTCTGTTTCCTAAGCACCTGTCGGTTTTACTGACATAAAAACAGGAACATTTTGTACATTTTGCCAGGTATATAACATGTTGTGTCCTACAATTCCCATTCCAGAACCTCAATGTTGTGTGGTTCATGTCTTCCAATGTTAAAGTGTCATCCTCCATTATTGCGAAACATTGGTTGCATTGCCCACATTTGTGTGTACCCCCCCATATTCCTGTTACTATTATTCTGAGTACCTTTATTATTCACATTTTTCTCAAACCTACTCTTAAGATTACTTGCAGTTTTGTGTACAAAGGTGGGGTATTCTCCTAAAAATGGATAGACATTCCCATCCATTTTCATGATATTCCAGTTGGATGTAAGTATCTTTTGTATTTCCTTAGGATGGTTACCATATAGTGATATGTACGCTCAGAGAAAGGGGTTGACCTTATTCATAATTTCATTATCTTTATTGTCTGATTTTCTAATTTCACCTCCTAATAGGGGTTTGTATTTTTTATCCCATTCTCCCTTGACATATTTGATAGTATTGTTTATAAGGACTGTAGGGTATCCTCTTTTCCTAAACATATTCCTTATAAAATCCAGTTCTGTAACCATGTAATTAAAATCAGACATCATTCTAGCTGCCCTAATGCATTGCCCCTTAATAATGCTAGCCTTTTGGCTATAAGGATGGCAGCTGGAATAATGTAAATATGCATTACTAAATGTACTTTTCCTATGTATCTTAGAACAGAACATTGAGGTTCCGGAATGGGAATTGTAGGGCACAACATGTTATATACCTGGCAAAATGTACAAAATGTTCCTGTTTTTATGTCGGTAAAACCGACAGGTGCTTAAGAAACAGAAAATACGAACACTATTACTGTATTAGAAAGAAAGAAATAACCAATTCTTTATGCAGACACATATTGAAAAGTTCTGGCTGTGATATGTTTAAGTTTGCTATCTTAGAGCACATACTTGTCAGCCCCAGAGGTGGTGATGTCAGAAAAAAACTTGGTGAGAGGGAGGTTCTATGGCAAATATTTCTGAATGCTACAATCCACCCGGGAATTAATGACAGTATTTCTATCAAGCCTATATTAGAATTAAAAGGCTAATGGTTATATGATTGCACTCTACACACTTAGTAGAGGCAAATAACTTCAAAATTTAGCTATACAGGAATTGTATAAGATCTTATGTTCAGCACTAGTTAGGCTTTCCTTGTATAGGAATTTCTTTTAGTTTGTTTTTAATGAGAGCACTAAGCAGTTTAATGGACTAGTATTGTCTAATTAATTTTAATTGTCTTGATTGTTTTATGTGTTTGGTTGGGAGAGATATATAATCTTGAGGTGAATGTTACATTGTGTTCTGAAGAAGTCTACTATGTTAGATGAAAGCGCTTAACCTGTGTGTTGATGTACCTAATAAATAGTTGCACCTAGAGTTGTGAAGTTCTTCTTGAATCGTATCACCCATTACAGCAACAATTTTTCTCTGTGGACTGTATTCAATTATAAAGGAAATCTTATACTGGGAGGAGACTTTAATTGTACCTTAGAAGCTTCTGAAACCACCAAAAGTCTTTTCGCATAGCAACTATTTCAAAATCCTTAAAAAGATGGATTGATTAATTTCATGTAATAGACACTTTTAAAGCAAAAGATGATAAAGCCTTATTATTTTCCCATAAAGACCATAGATTTGGAACATAAACCAGAATAGACAAATTATTTGTAGTTCAAGATTTACAAACAAAAATCCTCAACTTCTCAATAGTTCCATGCCCCTTCTCAGATCATGACTCTCTGATAATAAAGCCCCAAATAGAGTTTAAACCTTTAATCCTCTCAACTAGAATTTGATCATATATCTCGAAAATTAAAGAGTTCAGACCTTGGATGTTGTCAGAACTACAATTATTTCTTGAAATGAATAACACAACAGAAATCAGTACAGTCATGGTTTGGGACTCATTAATAGCATATTTATTTGGTAAGACCCTTAGCTGGTACAAAAACAAAGTTAGAGAGTGGGAATCTGAATCATTATATTTGCAAACCACACTCTTGACAGCAAAATCTAAAAAAAAATCAGAATTGTCCAGAAGTCAAAAAAAAAAAAAGAATTAAATAAAAAATATAATGAAATTCTAACACACAAAACTTGTCTATCCTTGGAAAAATTAAAAATAAACTCATTAGCCACCTCCCCCAGATATCTACATAACTTATCTACAAGAATTAAAATACAATCTAAAGCAAATAACATTAGTAGTATATATATCATGAAAAGAAAGGGGAAAAAGTTAAGTATCAGATATAGTAGACATCCTTAAAGCATTTTGGTTTCATTATATGGAACACTTCAAAAAAGAAGATTTAAATGCCAACCAAATAAACTTAGATACAAACCTTATCAATATAAAAAAAAAATCCCAAAAACTTAAAACTAGACCTACAAAAACCTATATCCTACAAAGATATTGTTGACAAGATAAAAGAAGGTAAATCTAACAAAGGTCCAGGGATAGCTGGTATAATTACAGAAATTTACAAACTCTTCCCTTTAACAGTAATCTCCCCTTTTCATAAAACTTTGCTAGAAGTCCAGTCAGAAGCAAAAATACCACACTCATGGAAATATTCTCTCATAACACCAATTCTAAAAGATAATAAACCATCAGACCTTTTCACCTCATACAGACCTATATCATTACTGAATAATGATTACAAAATATTTATGTCAATCCTAGCTAACTCTATGAAAATCCCACTTTCAAAGACAATTAATAATGATCAAACTGGAGTTTTATATCACAGGCACACACATGATAATATTAAAAGGATACTTACTCTTATAGATTATGTGAATAAAGAAGATAGAGAAATGCTTGTAATTGGATTAGACATAGAAAAAGCCTTTGATTCCCTCAACTGGGTATATCTATTTAAAACTTTAGCATTATTTGAATTTCCTCCTCCCTTCATCTTATTACTAAAAAAATATATATATTAATAACTTAGCCTAAATTAAATTAGGTCCTTTCACCTCAGAATCTATCCATATAACAAAAGGCACTAAACAGGGATGTCCCCTTTCTCCTATTTTATTTGCTTTGGCTATAGAAATATTTTCAGAAATAATATGCAATAATCCAAGAATAAAAGGAATGGAAGTCTATGACCAGTACATATCTAAAATAATGCTTTTTGCTGATGATATTCTATTAACCCTATCAAATTCCAGAGAGTCATTAGGAGAGCTAGAAGAAGTAATGGAGACATTTTATAAGATTTCAGGTCTACACTTTAATAGATCAAAATCAAAATGTCTATTTTTAAATAAGAAAAAAGAACTACAAGTTACAGACAAATCCATCATAGGAAAACAAAAACATATGCTAAATTAATTAGGAATAGTATTATGCAAAAATATAAACAAAACAATATTAATAATTTATAAAAACATTATTGAAACAATAAAAATATATATAGAAAAGTGGAACAAAATTATATTAACTTTTGAAGACAGATTACAATTAATAAAAATGGCCTTATGCCAAAAATACTATTTGTAGCATTAACAATACAGTTAATTCCTGAAAGATACATTCTTAAAGAAATAAACTCATGTTTAATAAAATTTTTATGGTATTCCAAAAAGAATAAAGTAGCTCTAACTCATCACATTAGACCCTGGAAACAAAGAGAATTGAACTTCTCAGAAATAGAAACATATATAAAAGCATCTGTGCTTAAAACTACAATAGACTGGATAAACCTAAATTATTTTGCCAACTAGAAAGAATTAACAATGGCTATATTAACAAATTAATTTAATCTGTTAAAAAAAAAATTAATAGTAGACAAATCAAATAAACCCTGGTACATACTATGCATAAGTATACAATATAATATAATAAAACCTTCTAAAACAACACTGATTAATCATTACATCAATTCCTTTAGGAAGCTTATCAATGGAAACATAAATCTAAAACTTTGGTTTGACCTTTTAACCCAATTTACCATCACTAAGAACTTTCCTCACAAAATATATAGGGAAACAATAACCTCCTGGGAACAAAATGGATTCTTATGCTGGTTTCAATGCGTAAATAAATGAAATGTTTTAGATATACATATGATACAAACTGCTTACAATAAGCCAACACAGGACTGGTTAACCTTACAAAACATTCTAATGTACACTCAAGATTTATGCAGTTTAATTAATAATTCCTCATTTAAAAATATTCCAAATCTAATAAGTTTCATGTATGAATTTATATATAATAGTTGTGAAAAGAAAAATTCCATTTCAAATCTATACAAAGAGTTAATAACATATAAAACAATTCCCAAACCATCATACTGACAGTTCTTAACAAAAGGTCAGTCATTGCAGTTAACAGAAGAAATTAAAACTAACATCTTACTATCAGTTAATTACACCTCTAACACACAGTACTGGACAATATTTAACTGGAAATACTTACATAGAGCATTTCTAACACCAGATAGAACTAAAAAGATCAATACTACAACAAATGGTTTTTGCTGGAGGTTTGAAAAGTCAAATAAAGCAGACTGGATTCATATTTTTTATGAATGTAATAAAATTAAATCATATTGGAATGGATTCAGTCATTTTTTACAAGCTTTATTTAATGAATCCTTTGCCTTAACTAAAGTATTGATTATACTAAATGTAAATGAAGGTCTCTACCTGAATAAGACAAATATGTATTTGTTATGGACAATACTTGTTATATCTAGGAAATGCGTAACCAGAAGTTGGAATTCAAATACACCCCTGACCTTGGATGAATTCTACACTTTACTGAAGACAACTGCATAGATGGAAATAAAAATCAAAGAACTATGAATCTATCCCAGACCATTGGTAAATAATCCTTGGAAGAAAGTTATAGCTTTGTTGGACACTCTGCAATAATCAATATTTTATCTCTCATAACTGATCTGTTAATTCTATATTTAATAACATATAGTGTATATAGCTGAAAGTTAGGTTATTGTAAATATTGTATATAGTTGTTTAAAATGGTATTTAAAAATATTATGTAAATGTTATTTTATTTGAAAATAAAAAAATATTTGAGAAAAAAATCACTCAATAAACCAGTAATATTATACTAATATACTAAAAGCATAAACAGTTATTTAATTTGTATATGAACAAAAAAAGTATAGAAATGAAAAAGCAAAAAGAGAAAGAAAAGCAATAAGAAAAATATTGTCATGACATACCTCACTTGAAAATTTAGCAAGTATAAAACAAATTAAAGTCCAGTTGCAGTAGAGGCTTTGAGAGATTTAATGGGAACAGCAATCTTTGACTCCGTTTTTTGTTTTTTCTTTTTAACATCAGTCCAAGAAGATTTATCAGTAACTCTCTTCAGAGATGCAGATGCCCATTCCATGTCTTCAGGTAAGGAAATAATGTTATTGTTTTTAATAAAGGCAGTAGCTTCCTCTAGGGCATTAAATGATCTCACTTCATTCTGATATAGAATTTTTATTCTGACAAGCTGAGTTTTGATGTTATTCTGCTTTAACAGTTTTATTAATGGCCAAGCTTTTTTCCCTCTGTTCCAAAACCCTGGTAGAATAGTCATTATCAAACCTAATTGGATTTTGATTAAATTTTAATGGATTTTTCCTCCAGGCAGATTTTAGGACCAACCCCTTGTCCAAATAAGATAGAAACTTTATGACTATTGATCTGGGAGGAGTAGAGGAGGATGTTGACACAGGCTTTCCTAAAGCTCTATGAGCCCTTTCAATACCAAAGGACAGACCCTCCTTTAAATCTAAAATCTCTGGAATCCAGGTATTCAGGAAAGAAATTATATTTTCTCCTTCAACTCTCTCAGAGATGCCAAAAATCCTTATATTTGACCTTCTCTCCCTGTTTTCCAGGTCATCCACTTTATTGAGAAGCCAAATGTTTTGTTTGATGAGAAAATCTTTCTGGCTTTCTTCTTCCTTCAATCTTCCATCAAGATCATTCAGGGATGCTTCTAAGTGTATTATTCTGGATTGATGCTGCTGTATAAGTTCCTTGAGAGAATCAGTTTGTTTCTGACAATTTTCCTTGAGGTTTTGTAAATTCTCCTTAAAATCATCCATTTTTAGTGAGAGTTCTTGTAGAGCAGATGTCACAAGCTGCATTTCTTTTTTTAAAGCCATGTCAGAATGAGAAGTCTTTGAAGTGCTCATCTCCACAAATTATATATTCTCCTTTATAATCTGACAGGAAAAAACTTTCCAAAGTTCACCAAAGTTACTAATAATATAGTTTAGACTTTCATCTATCAATTCTAAGTTGTTGTTGTGTCTTTTGGCTTTTCCCGGTTAGGGGTCGCCAGAGTGGAACTCCGGTCCACTAATGATTGGCAGTAGATTTTTACGTGCCTAATGATTGGCAGTAGATTTTTATGTGCCGAGTTGCTGGCCCTGATGCACAACCTTCAACAAAGGTATGCCCATTCACGCATTTCTTCACACAGAAGCTCTAGCTGAGAATCAAACAGGACAACATTTTACTGTGAGGTGACAACGCTACCACAGCACCACCACCGCAGTCTTGCCTATCAATTCTAAGTATTTTTGCTAAAATAAAATAAGTTATTTCCTGTTTTTTATGCTAGTTTCATGGAGCTCTGAAAAACTGCTGCTATCAGTTGGCCATCTTGGCTTCGCCCACCACTTGCCATTTTTAACTGCACCACAGACTTACTACTAACCGAATCCCACCTCCTCTGTAAGATCTGGAGTATTTCAGGTGAAGCATTACTAAAGTCTTGTACTAAAGAAGATGACCTCACCAACTCAGGAATCTGCTACTTGTTTAATAGACAACAATTTTTACTGAGCTGATGTGAAGTAAAGATAATTGTGTACAGTAAGTCCTTGTGTTCTAAAACCATTACACACACATACAATGTGTAGTGGTCACACAACTTTGTTTGCATTAGCTACCACCAGTACATGAGTTATTAATTTTAGAGCATTGACTTTAGTTAGTTGTTGGGACACTGTTGTGTGTTTTTTGTTAAGGTGTCCTATAACAGTTAAATAAATGAAAAGAAACTGATGAGCCAACCCAGAAAGGACAAGCACATCAAAGTTCAATCTAGAAATAATCCAAAAAAAAAAGTATCAAACGTTCTTTATTTTGTGAGCGCTTTCACAGTTTTACAACTTTTTCATCAGAGGTCTTGTAAAGAGGAGTTGTAAAACTGTGAAAGCACTCACAAAATAAAGAATGTTTTATACTTCTTTTTAGGATTAGTTCTGGATTGAACTTTGATGTGCTTGTCCTGCCCTTGGTCGGTTCATCAGTTTCTTTTCATTTATTTGACAGTCTTTGTAGTAGTGATGTATTTTACAGCACTACTTGGTGAACCATTCATCTGTCTTGCTGGAATTTGTTCTTGGTCCTTTAACTGTGTTTAGCTCATGGCCAGCAACCCCTACCCACCTAGCTGACTTTACTGATACTGGTAACACAACAGTTGTGACAGAGCTCCCACCAATGTGAGAAGATAGAACCACTAGGAAACTGCATCTAACTGGGTCTGAGGAAACAATTTGCTGTCATATAGAAGACCTTTGAGAATTTATTTTTCAGTTTTCTATCTTAAATCTCTTGGATTTTTCACTGTATAAGAATTATTTTAATCAGATCTGAATGCTACAATGTCTGTATAACAAGATCGGATCTCATAACAGATGGATTATTTTGGCATCAAATCTAACCATCAATAACTCTCACATAATATGCACTGAGGAAGACTGCATGCATAGATTATCCATAGAGTATTCCAGATTGCACAGTCTGCCAGAATCATTAGGCAGAACAATGATGTGCTCTCCCTGAGGCACTGGAATATTATGAGTGCATTATACCATCTGGAGATGTGCCTGACATGTTAAGGATGAAAAAGGGGAAAAAACTAATATATTTTACAATTGCATTCTGTGTCTTAATAACAGCAAAAAATAATATTATGAAAAATATCACTATATCAAAAAATAATGGTCTACCCAAAAAAGTAGTAATGGAAACATTCAAGATAATAATATCACCCTTTGAAAAGCAGGATGGCCCACAGTTCATTTTCAGGGGTGACCCAGAAGCAAAATCTACAGTGACTTGTTTAAGGACACACACATTGAATGAGAGCTAAATGAATCAAACCATGGACAACACAAACTATAGCGTATAACCTTAACCCTCTGCACCAACTAGCAGTTGACATCTAGAGCTGGATCCAATGGGGAATCAGATTCCAAATGTCATGTCCTGCATTATTTTTTTCATACGTTCATAGATTCACAGGTGTATACTAAGCTAATGACCACAAGGGTCTTTATAAGCCTAGGTGTGTAATCCAACTCTGTCATATCTATACGTATCATGGGTGTTTATTAAGAGAGGTATGTTAGTTAGGAATTTTCCAGATGTTATGTGGAGGAGGGATCTTTTTTTGGGCATTACTGTCCGCCTCTGTCTATCAAAGACAAGGGGGCCAGACCCACGGTGAATTTCCAATTTCCCATCCATTGGTCATGACTATGCTTTAATAGGGTTAGGGATGAACTCTGCTTTACATGGATGGGGAGCCTGTTTCAGAGCATGAAGATCCTCTTTGACATATCTTTCTCACCAACATGTCTTATTTATGTCACAAGCAAAATTTAAATACTTGGATCTAGTGATTTGATGCTGTTCATTTTGTGGATGTGCAAAAAGTCTATTAGAGCTGGATCTGAGGATGCTTTGTATGCCAGGCATAGATCTGTTCTCAGTAACCTGTAGGAGACAGAGTATAGCGATAAGGCTTAAAGGTGATCTGTATAGGATAATGTGTTATGCCCTGGAGTCTCCTGGTAAGGAACCTTTGTTGGCATTCCAACTCTGGCATATGTCTTGTCAGGTATATGCTGAAGGAGGGCATTATGCTCACTGATGGGTCTGATAAGGGCCAAGTAAAGTGGCACTATGACTTCCTTGGACACAGATGTCATGCCCTTACTTATAAGGTGCACAATATAGAATGATTTTCTTAGTAACATTCCTTTCCTTTTCCTTCTCCTGGAAAGGCTCTTGTGTCTAGAAAGGGAGCAATAATAAAAAAAAAAAAAACTTTCTCACATCTTGAGCATTTTGGATTGAAATACTTTAGCATGGCAGTTTTTTATTGTGCATTTTCCTTATATAGGTTAATGATCATTATAAATGTTAAATAGCTGTGTGATACGTATGTGTGTGCGCACGCACGTGCGTGCACATATGTGTGTGTGTGTGTGTGCGTGTGTGTGTGTGTGTGTGTGTGTGTGTGTGTGTGTGTGTGTGTGTGTGTGTGTGTGTGTGTGTGAGTGTGTGTATGCATATTATGTCTGAATGCCACATGCACAGTAGAAGCATCCTGGGCAAAAGCAAGGTGAGCGTTCATCCTTCCAACTTGAGACATTTGTTCTGAGCCCCAAAATTCCTAGCAATAGTGTTTCTGACAGGACTCATCTGCTTTGTTAGGGCGAACAGGTTTATATAGCATAAGACAGAAATCCAGGGGTTGGGAGGGTGGCCTAATGGTTAAGGTGTTTGCCTTACAAACACAAGGTGCAGGGTTTGAGTCTCACAAGGGATAACTGGCTGGGCTTACAATGGCTCACAAGGGCAGTTCGCCTAGTACTAACCTATGAATCCCTGTTGACAACACTAGGGGGCATCTTAGTAAATGCTGGAGACATGCCTTACCCATATACACTGGGTAGATATACATGTGTTGGCCTAGGACTGACATACTCACAACTATAGGCCGTCATGTATCCTATACAGGTCATGCCCTCACCATAAGTGTTGACAAGCATGCATGTTGGCAAGTTATCTTAGTAACGTATACTACCTTGTTCCCATTACAATCTCCAGACAACTTACACATGCAGGGACATATTCATATGGTTAATGTTTTGTAATGTGACTACCTGTTCAAGGAAACATGCATTAAAGTGGTAGAGAATAAAGCGTACACCATGCTTTTGGGGTACTGTGTACTTTCTTACAGCTGCCAATGTTCTGAAATAGCTGCTAGTCCTCCTAGTACTGCTTCCAAGATATACAATGTAACTTTCCAGATCTACATCACTTGTCATACAGAAATTCAGCATACCTCTAAAACAATGCAATTGTAGTTTTGTTCATGCAACACGTAGGCAAATTATGTCAAGGTGCATGAATGTCTATGCATCGCTTCATTTGTTCCACACATCTTTGACTTAAAATAGCTTTTTGCCTGTGCTCAGCACTGACAACACATAGTTGTGAGGTTGTGCTGGAAATCCACACAAGTACATGTCTCAGACTACTTCACAAGTGCATGCTGTGCTACCCACAATTTGGAGATCACATTGTGTGCATGATTTACAGACTACCATTTTGTACCTTTTAAAAGTGATACCATTTTCTGACAGTACACACCAGAAAGTGCCAGCATGGTACATGAGTGAAATCAAAATTGTACTCTGCTCCTTCATGGACTATTCAAGCAGTGCTTACCTGGCCTATGATATGGTGCCTTCAAAAAAGGTTGATGTCTGGCATAACCTGATTGAGGTGCTGACCTCAGCAGTAACATTGCAAGAACGGGAAAGAGTTTAGACATTGATATGATAACCTGTGGCATAGGAACCCTGATGATCCCTGTGCAGGAAAAGTGAAAGTTAGGCAATAATGTCCCACACAGTATAGTACTTGGACAGCATTGTACATTTTTTGTTGTATTCTTGGGACTTTTTTTGCTGCAGGCAGGTAATTGTTAAGGTCAGCATAGGAAACATGTGTAAGCTATTCTGTGGCTATCTAATGCCAGGAAGAGAAAGTAATGGCATTTAATAAAATATGTTAACTGTATTTGTATGTGAAATTTGCAGGGACTTGTTATTGGGTTGGGTTATGCTACACCATCTCACTTTGCCTGCATACTTCCTGGTGCATCCCCTTGTGTAACTGTGCCATTTTCTGAGTAAATATGTTAATGTAGGCATAGGAGACACACTTTTGCGTGCTGCTTGTTACACAGCTAATGGCACTTATGTATGGGATGGTGATTTATACCTGCTACACCAGAATATTACATTATACTTTTCACAGTTTTCTGATGCACATTTCATCTTTCAGTGTGAGAAGAGCACTAGAGTAATTATATCATAGCCTTAAATATAGCCTGGACAGTGCAATGGTGCAGCAGTTGCATTGTTGCCTCATAGCAAGAGGTTCTCTGGTTTGATTCCTGGCCAGGGTGCCTTTTGTGCGGAGTCTGCATGTCATCCCTGTATTTGTGTGGGTTTCCTCTGAGTGCTCCTGTTTCCTCCCACATTACAAAGACATGCTTCTTCCCGGGCTTCCACTGAAAATTGGCTTTGTTCTAAGTTGGACTTTCCCAGTAAACAAATGTCAAATAAATAAAATATCACTTGTTATGGGATGCTGGATAGGCTAAAGGCCAGCCTATGGTTAGAGCAATTCACAATTACTGACGTGTTTTAAATATATTCAGTCTATTGTCAGGACAGACTCACTTATAGCAGAAATTCCCATTGCGTTTCTTCATTGGAGGTCTGGATGACAGATTTGTTCATTAGGCACTTAGCCATGGCCTGCTCCATCTGAGGTAATTACTGAAAATCAAGAGGGTGAGGAAGCAATGGGTGTTTCATGGGAAGGGGGTCCTGATCCCACACACAAACAGGTAGCCTGGCAGCATTACCTCACAATGCCCATCCACAGCTGAAATAGATGATGGAGAATGTGGTGGAGAGAGCAGAGGACAGGTGTAGGCACAGACAGAGATGGAGTGGTCAGCCTGGATGGACCCTACCACTGGGCAACCAGAGATGGGTGTGGTCCATATCACAGGTCATCCTGATACATCAGCTGATGATTTATCACTATAATATCGCTCTGGGCCAGAGAAGCAGATGACATGCTGCTTCTCATTTCTGACCCTGTCCCCAACCATATGTGTCCTTCCTCTTGTGTCATTCTCCATACCCTGTGATTCATTCATCCCAACCAACTCATCATCATTTGCCTGATTTCTGTTTGAATTCATCCACAGCATGTCTCCTCGTCCTTTTGTGCGCACCTCCTCCCCTGTTTACTGTGCAGCTTTATGTATGTCTGCCTGATGTTGAATGCTGTTTTATCCCTTTGCTCCCCATTTTGCCTTTGACCTTTCCTTTCTTACCTTCTTCAGTGATAAAGAAAAAAATGGGCCCTATCCTCACCAAAACATCTTACCTTTTATAACCTGCATCTACATGTTGTCCTTCTGTGCATCCCACAATGCCTTCTCCTTTCTCCTCCTTTCCTTTACATCCCTTTCCTACCATCTTTTGTATCTGGAAAATGTCCACATATACGGACACCAAAGCAGACAGGTGCAAACTCTATATGGCAAAGGCAGCATTTTGTACCATCCCACAAAAGGCACACTACCATGCACAATATAGCTGCTATTTCTACTGATTTATTTCTGAGATTGCCATTCTATGAGTTCATGTTTTGGGTTCTTATGAGATCCACACAATGTGGTGTGTGACCTTTCTATAGACTGTGTGTTGTGCTCCTGTACATGAGTTTCTTTTCATGGATATGTTGATTTGCAAAGATTCACTGCACGGATATATTTACTCGCATAGTTGCTGTACTGCTCATCTACATAACCTGGAGTACAGCTAGTTCCATGAAAGCACTTCCGGTCTTGGCCTGGATATTTGATCATTCCTTATTTCACTGCAGGGTGTTGCCTATGTGATTAAGCCTTGTACAAAACACATTTTATTTATATCAATCCCAACCCATGTTCACTTGTGGTTGTGTATTGTTTTATTTTTATTCAGCTATGGCCCATGAGCTCATTAGCTCAATGTTTTTTATACAAGCATATTCATTTGAAAGGATGGGTTGCTGTGTAGCCTGTGAGAACATACTGATCAGGACAAGTCAGTACCTTACATTCCTATGGTAAGTATGAGTTCAGTGTTTTAAAACTGCTACTTCTATGAAACATGTAGAGATGCATAATTGACACTAAGGCATATTTGTGTCTTAGTACATGGTGTCTATTTGCTTACCTATATACTATTAATGGACCAGATTCCAAAAGAATTGCTGTCAGTGTAATTGACTTAGTCCAGTGTAAGGCCTTTCTGTAAAGCAGGCTTACACCAAGACCAGATTCCAAAAGACTTGCTCTTGGAGTAAGTAACTTTTAGTGTCTTATTCCAGTGCACAGCTTGCTTTTTAGATAGTCCTCACACTGGAAGAAGTTACTTACACAGAGAGCAAGTTTTTTTGGAATTGGGACAGACTTACACCACCATAAGTCACTTACACTGAGAGCAAGTCTTTTGGAATCTGGCCCATTGTCTTCAAAAGGATATATTTTTAAAAAAAATTGTGTGTTTACATCTGACTCCTGTACTGTTTACTTTCCTACATTGCTTATATTTTGAGGTTGCCCAGTACTAACATTGAAAACTAGTATATGGATTCTGACAGCTGAATATGCATAAATGGAATCTTTTTTTTGCTGCATTTATTAAAAGAAAAAATACATTTTATCTTTGTGACATAGGGCAAATACTGCCAGCCCAGCTATCTGGAATTTTGTAAATAATAATATGTCATTTGCAAATATCTACAGGATTCATATGCTTGTCTTACAAATGTATTAGAACTATAGGTTATGTTTATATAAATCACATGTACAGAACTGTGTATTGAATAGGGTTTGTACAGTACTGAGCTTCAAGGATGTGTCCACAGTGTACCCTATTGGAAAGAACAGAAATGTATATAAAATATATACCTGTTGAAATGTATATGTTTTAATAGTAGCAACTAGAACAGACAGAGTTAACTTGCAAAACTTCAAGAAAATAGTGGAAATTAAATTGGTTTATGATTGTGCTATAAATATTATCTCTCAGTTTCAGTGCAGTAGCAGACACAATGTCTAGATCTAGAAGTTTCTTGTATTTTCTTGAAAGAGAAGTAATTACTAGGTTTGAGATGTAGACGTGTTTTATTGTTTTATGACTTCCAGGATCTGCAAATATCTGAGAGATATGTATTTTTCACAAGGAGATGTCAAATGCTACACAGGGGGTTTAGCTTAGGAACTAAAGTCAGATGACAAAAAGTTATGTCATCTAAGCTAACGCAACAGCAATATTTGATATTAATTTAAGAACTCTCTCAGAGAGAGACTGTCCATTTTGTATATTTCTTTGACATAGCAAGAACATCCACTCATCACTACATCTGCACTTGCCTTGCTGCAAGTAAATTTTTAGGGCATAGTAACTCTTTTAGATTCAGATAGGAGTATAGTAAAGTATAGCTTAGATGTTTTATTTGTTTATTTGAAACTGTCCTGCAATGTTGTTTTAAATATTTCCTGTGATTTTGAACTCTGATGTAACTGATTATTTACAGAGTATCGCCTTGTTCTATTTATCATTAAATATATTTAAACCTATCTTAGAATGCTTGTGGCTGATATTTGTGAGACATATTTAAGCTATTAGAGTGCTTGCATATCTATTTGGTGACACTGTACATGCCACTCCTAAATAGTCTTGCTCTTGGTCAGACTACCATTTGGATTATTAGTAACATTACACAGTAAGATTGGTCGCCCTTTGTTAAGGGCCTTAGAGTAGCTGATAAAGAGTTGGCTGGTGGCAGCTGGAACTACCATATAGTTTGGGCAGGAAGGGGCATAATTAGTAAACTTGTGCCAGTCTTTTCCAGGTGTGGGCAGGGACATGAAGCACTGGTTGGACAGAGAGGGTGATGAGGGTTTTGGCTTGGCCACTCAGCTGAGATCTCAACCCTATAGGTTTTCCAGTGGGGGGGTCTTATTGGGGATCTGGAGAAAGAGGGGAAAAGACAGCCCCAGACTGACTGTGATCTCTTTGTGCTCTTAAGGGTAATTGCACTTTGCTGTGGGTGTAGTTGTCATCCTCCCAGTGTGTATGCTCCCCACTGTTGCCAGTGGTGAGAATTGAGGCTCCTTGATTACTGGGACAGTGCAGGGGCATCACAATCTTATTGGTGCAGTTTTCTGCTTACCAGTGTTCTAGCGACTGCTCAATCACATGTGGCCTTTAGTGTCTAATCACATCTCTACATTCTGATTCCATATATAAATAAGTCCAGTGAGCTGCAGAGGTGTGGAAAGCAAGTTTTCACTTTAGGTCCAGTATTAAAGAATATAATTAGCCTCCGCTGTGCTTTTTTCCTTTCAGTCACATTTTTTCCATACTGTCAGTTGTTACAACAAAGGGGAGCAAAAAAGTTGTTGAGGACAGAGAAAACTGGTATGACCAGGAATCCTGATGGAAAACAATGAAGACCAGTGCATGAGTATGCAGCATTCCTGTATTCAAGACAGGGGGATGTCTCATTAGATGTAATAAATGCTGTGTGCCCGCACTGCAGAGATTTTATCTATGGACTTGTTAGATTGGGTCTGTACAAATGTATGGAGTGAATGCTTGTGTTACATGTGTGTGCGTGTGTGTGTGTGTGTGTGTGTGTGTGTGTGTGTGTGTGTGTGTAAATGCATGATAATGATTGATATTGCTGTATGTATGACTGATTTCTTTAAGTAGATATTCTCAGAACTTGCCTTGTCTGTTTGGATGTATGTATTGCTTGCCTGTATGCGATCAGCTGAAGGTTGCAGTATGAAATTTTGCCAACAGTACTCGTGCCCTTGTTGTTGTTTTGCATTCTTATTCAGGAGTAAGACGCAGTGAAAATCTGGGGAGTAGAATGTCATTCTTGAGTTTCTCTCCTTTATTGTTCTTACATTTATACAGTGCAGAACAACACATATTTCAGGAAGTTAGAATGCTGTAGAAATAATCATAACTCAAAGATGTAGTTTCTACGAATCAAACTGAATACCTTCTTACTAACAAATGGCAGTTTAAGTACATTAACAAACATGGCTGCTTGTGATTAACAGTAGTTGCTGCAGTTTAGTGCCATGGCAAATGTGTCTTTCATGCTTGACTGACATATTCAAATGCAATGACTGTGTTCAGTGATCCTGAAAAAGGAATATAATTAGTTTTGTGGTACAGATATGGTGAATGTGTGAAAAGAGGTTGTGGTGAGGATAATTATATGAGGAGCAGAAATGCTGAACAATTTTTAACATACTTTAACAGTATATATGACTGCTGATGTATGCAATATTACATAGTAAGTTCACTAATGATTTCCAAGTCAGACTGATAATTACAAACCGGTCATCTTTCTGGATTTCACCTTAATCAGTTAATTTTCTTGGTGCTCCTACTGCCTTAATTAGAATGCCAGCATGAATATAGCATAACTCCTGAAACAGACATATGCCCTCTTACAGACAGATCTATTGGTTCAGAGAGGCTGACTGCCACACTTTAACATTATTCAGTTATAGGCAGCTTACACTGTGGTGCTGTTCATTATGGTGAGTGTAATAATGGCCATAAGTGGGCTGTTCCTGACTTGTCATTATATCAGAGATTATACATTTTATAAAAGCTACTTCTGAATATGAAACCTTTTGGTCACTGGACATATGGGTCTATATCACATAGTCGAAGTTTTATAACTTCAAACACGCAATGTTCAAAATATTATGTTCAAAGTTACAAAACTTTGACTATGGATTAAAAAAAAAAACAACAGAAAACAAAATCAACTGTTTCAAGCAGGGGGGCAAGCCCTACTGCACCCCCACACCCCTGCTACTTAAATATACCAACTCTGAGATCGTACCCCATTGAACAAAATGGAAACCTTTGCTTATGGAGATTTCCATTGAAATGCTCGAACTTTTACAAATTCAAACTTATGGTCTCGACCATATGAGGTTTGAACTTGTAAAAGTTCGACTACGTGATAGGAACCTGGACAAATGAACCCCGCCCCCCCTCAGTTTATACTTGCATACAATAAACTGTATCATTTGAAAATAAAGTTGCGTATGCCTAGATAAATCTGATATCACCAGTGAAGTTCTCTTAGTAGGTGAGGTCATGATATATTATTCTGATTTTCTGCAATATTTCATATGGTTATAAAGTTATGGCCCTTTATTGCAATATGCCACAAATAGTCTTGTATAGCCTTGAATGCTCTGCTGTTTGCCATTTAATTATCATAAAATTGTACATTTGGCATTTTTTCAGGCAGACACATTATGTATGTATCTGGTTCTCATGTTCTTATGACAGTGCAAGCAAACATAACACTATTTTATAGGAAAAAGTGGGAATTGTCATTATGTCTGTTATAGCATAATATACATATATTTAACGCTTGCCATTTTTTTCATTGCTTGTGTCAGTCATGTATGGCTAGTGATTATCAAAACGAAGACATCTGTTTGCAGGGAAGACTGTGGATAAAAGCAGTCAACAATTAATCACAGTGAAACAACTGCTGGGGTGAGTGTGTGTGCATCTTGGGGGGGGGGGGTTAATTTAGTGTCTGCTAGCAGCAAACTGAAATTTATTACTATGGCCATTCCATGTATTGACTGTCTTGCCTTCTAAATCATGACAGAGATGTAGTAAATTCTTTGAGGGTAGAACAGCATTACTGACTGTGTTCTCTACTTAAGTCTTCTGTTACAGTTTACACACTCTAGTGAGTACAACAATAACCTTAAGTGCATTTCAAGAATTAAAATGTGTGACATATATTGACAAGTGGCATCGATAGGAAAGTGCATTTGGTAGGTGAGGTCACAGCATAATATTCTGAAGGTTTGCTGTAATATTTCAAATGCTTACATATGGTTAGAGAGTTATGAGCCTTTATTGCTATATGCCATAAATAATCTTGTACATTCATTTAGGTACAATGTTGATTACCATTTGTTTTTTGCAAAATCTGTACATTTTACATTTGTTCAGGCAAATTCTCTATGTAAGTGATTGACACAATATTTTCTAATGGCATGACAAGTAAATCTAATACTTTTTCATCAGAAACAATTATTTGCTGTGACACCCCACCACTGACAACAGTAATTGAGGAGCCTCAATCTTCACCATTGGCACCATTGGGGGACATACATTGGGAGGATGACAGGTGCACACACAGTATTTCCAGATGCAGCTCACTGCATCAAGTGCATTTTCCCTTAAGAGCACACAGAGACCACAGTCAGTCCAAGGCTGGTTTCTCCTCATTTCTCCCAATCCCCAATAAGACTCCCCCATGGTACAGCTATAGGGTTGAGATCTCGGCTGAGTGGCCAAGCCAAGACCTCCAGCACCTTCTCTGTCCAACCAGTGCTTCGTGTTTCTGCCCAAGCACCTGACACACACACTCTGTGAGGTTTTATTTACACACACACACCTGGGAAAGGCTAGCACAGGTTTACTAGCTATGGCCCCTATTGCCCAGACTATAAGGTAGTTATCACTGCCACCAGCCACGTCCTTATCAGCTACTTTAAGGTGCTTAACAAAGGGTGTACAATCTTACTGTGTAATGTTACTATCAATAAAAATGGCAGTTTGACCAAGAGCAAGGCTATTAGGAGTGGCCCACAGTGTCACCAAATAAATATGCAAGTACTCTCAGAACTTAAATATGCCTCACAAATAGCCACAATGAAAGGTTTAAATATATTTAATAATAAATAAAAGAACAATTAAATACTCAGTATATAATCCCAGTAACATAAGAATTCGAAATCACAGGAAATATTTAAAAAAACATTTCAGGACAGTCTCAAATAAAGAAAGAAAAACATTTAAGCTAAGCTTTGCTATATTCCTGACTCTATCTAAGAGAATTACTGTATCCTAATAACTTACCTCAGAGCAAGCAAGGCAGATGTGTGGGTCTTCCAGCTGATGTCAGGTCAAAGAAAATGCAGAATACTCAGTCTCTCTCAGAGAGTTCTTAAATTAATATCTCAAATAGTACTGCTGGGATAGATTGCAGTATGACATCACTTCTTGTCATCTGACTGTATCCCAGGTAAAACCCCCAATGATGCAGCTGGCAGCATTTAGCATCTACCTTAAATCTAAGGCAGATCCTGGAAGTCGTAAAACAATAAAAACATTTCCAAGACAATACAGTGAACCTCTAGTTTTAGATGTTGTGTCTGTTATTGCACTGAAACTTAAAGATAACATCCTTTTTATGGCATAGCTGTAACGTAATTTAAGTTTAACTATTTTTCTGAAGTTTTGTAAGTTAACCTTCTGTATTCCCTTTTTAAAATATATACATCTAAACAGTTACAATAGTGTATGTACATTTCTCTTCTGTTCCAGTAGGGTACACTGTCAATATATTTTTAAAGCCTAGTACTTTCCAACCCTTTTCAGCACACACTTCTGTACCATCAGTTTGATATACATATAACATACAGTTCTAATACATTTGTAATACAAGCATAGGAATCATGTTGATATTTACAAATGACATATAATTATTTACAAAATTCCAGATAGCTGTGATGGCAGTATCTCCTTTTGTGACACTTGCTTTCATTCTATATGTTATAACATAATACATGCATCTTTCCTTTTGCCATTTTTTCTAGGGTAAGAAAAAAACAGTTAGATATTTAAGTATTTATTTGAAGTACACTGTATTAATATTAACATTATCATAATATTGGCAATAATATCTTATGAGCAGTAATATGTGCATTTATTAAAAAGAAAGGCATCTACAAACTGACAGGATATTACAGGCATTCCCAATGAAAACAACACAGAGGGATGTACAGAACATTAGTTACTGAAGAGTATTGATGAAAGGTTATAAAACATGAGCTGTTTTTCTCATTTGTATTAATTAAGAATAGAGTGTGATTTTTGTCATGTTCAGGCTATGCAAGCTGTGAGTAGAAAAAGAAAGCCACTTGGGTAACAAGCACAATTAGAAATACAACTATGCATTGAAGGTATACCATATTAATATTAACATTATGCTAATACTGAGATATTAATCTTATGAACCATAGGTTGTACATCTGCGAACTAATGGGACATGGTAAACACCACAGTGAAAACAACTGTTACATATATACAGCACCTGAATTACTGAAAATTGTCTAACAAAAGTTATATAAATCATGCAATATTTTCTATATTTGCTTTAACAAATCAAATATATGGTATGATACTGTCATGCCAGGGTAACCTAGTTAGACAGGTGTTAGAAGTAAAATTATACTAAACACAGCAATAAATGTAACTTTTTAAGCTACAATGTATTAACATTATTGCTATTCTAATATTGATTGTAGTATATCATGAACAGTAGTTCATGCATCTGTAAAAAAAGGTAGCATGGTAACGTTTGACAAATGACAGGATATACTAGTCATTCTCAATGAAAACATCAGCGTAAGTTACAAAGAGTTTAAGTTTTGCCAATAAGTATTTACAAGTTATAAAAATGTGAAATATTATATATAAAATTATTTAAATAAGCAAAAATGGAGAGTGATATTGTCATGGTCTGAGTGGGAAGACATGGTGTTAGCAAACAGTTAACATTAAGACATGATGGGCAACATCAGTACAATCCAGGTATGTAAATGTTTGTTTGGTAAAGCAGTTACAAATATTAATATCTTCATAACTATTAATATTATAAAATCACTACGACCTACAGGTGAACAAATGTTGCTATCTTATGCGTGATATTGAGGCACGCAGCTTTGCCACTGATAACTGCTATCTAATATGCATGGTTTTGGAGACTGAGATTGGTGTTTTGAAATATTGTACAATATGATGTGTATAATTTACACTTATTGTATGCAGTGGTGAAGCGGTTAACATTGTAGCCTCACAGCATAGCTCTCAACCTTCCATGTCCAAAATGAGGAACACTAGCCCTCATAATGTGGAACAAATGGGAAAAATGTGGAACACATACTAATGGCTTACTAACAACTTCAACTAGGTAGGTCATAGAATGGTTAAGATAAGCTGGTTTTCTTATAAAGAAGATATTTTAATTAATTAATACTATTCACTTCTATTTACAATGGATTTCAATTTAAAAAATTCCTAACACTGAATGTGTGACAGAGTCTTTCAATGTGGAACTTTGAGGAACTTCGAGGAACATGAACTTTTTAATACCCCAAATGAGGTACGTTCCTCGTAATGAGGTACACTTGAGAGGTATGCCTCACAGCAAGAGGTTCTCCAGTTTGATTCTCGGTTGTGGTGTTTTCTGTGTGGAGTCTGTATGTCCTCCCTGTGGTCAGGTGGGCTTCCTCCAGGTACTCTGGTTTCCTTCCACATTCCAAAGACATGTGTCTGGAGCATTTCTCCCTGTGCTTCCAGTGAAAATAGGCTCTGTCCTAGTTGGACTTTCCCAGTCAAAAAAAAAAAAAATCACAACATTGTGGTTTGCTTCCCAGTCATGTCATATTTTATTGGAAGCTATTAAAGTGATGAACAATTCTCCATCTAATAGCTAATATTCATTTTTTGTCAGAAAAAATACAATTTTTTCATAAATATGCACTATAAATTCGCTGGGGGATCATGAATCAATGATTGCAGCCAAGTCAACACTATTTACATTGTGTGTACAACAAACTTCATTGCTTATTACCAATGCACGCTGTTGCCATTGTGGGCAACAAGCAGCTCCTCATCATGGCCATAGTGCAGGCCTGTGGCAAGATTGTGCTAGAGTACCTCATAGCTAGGTTAAAGTACAAGAGGTAAACAATAAATGTGCACAAGCACCTCTAGTAGTCATTGTAAGTTCATGTACACAGATGGGAAAACTACACTGACTATGTGTTTATTTAATACAGAGCAATACATATGCAGAAAATTTCCACAAAAGGGAAAATGTCAGTCATGGTTAAGGCTAGAGAGTAGAATCTTCACTATAGCAACAGAAACTACAGGGATGGACAAAAGAGTGCAAAGGGAGCAGTCCAAAAAACAGGACTGCAAAACACAATCAAGAAGGTGGTATGGCAGTACATGAATGTAGAATAATGTCTGAACCTATCCTGGCAGATAGGTTCAGTGCTAACTTTACCCCCCCTCACCTCCTAAAGGGCCCATATCTATACAAGAGAAGTGCAGAGTCCCTGTAATCACAGCTACGCAGGTAAAAGCTGCACTCTCTAAAGCCAAAAACACAGCATCCATGGGACCGGACAACATCCCAGATTGTGTTTTACACGAACTTCAGAATGAACTGGCTCCCCACTTAAGCACCATGTTCAATAACAGCCTCATCTGGCTTTGTGCCCACTGAATGGCGCACAGCAATAGTTATCCCACTCCACAATGGGGGAGCCGCCACTGATCCTGGGAACTATCGACCTATTAGCCTGACCAGTCTAGTGTGCAAGGCCATGGAACGTATCATCATGGAACTCATAAACAAAGACATTGGTAACCTCCAAACTCTGGATCTCACCCAGTTTGGGTTTGTGAAAGGCGGATCATGCCTCCTGAACCTGATCGACTTCTTTGAGGCAGTCATCAAAGCCGTAGATGTGGGTAAGGTGGTTCACACAGCCAATCATGACCTTGCCAAGGCTTTTGACACCTTCCCCCATTCTGGTATTATAGCTAAACTCACTAAACTAGGTATAAATCCTTACGTCACAAGATGGGTTGCCAACTGGCTCTCTGATATAACTCACACTGTAAAAGTTGCAGACTCCAAATCTGACCTCAAACCAGTGACAGGTGGAGTACCACAGGGTTCAGTCCTGGGACCTCTCCTGTTTGGTATCTACTTCTCTGAAGTATAGGCTAACACAGAAGGCCTCTGGCTAATGAAGTTCACAGATGACTGCAAACTAGGAGCCATAGTCAAGTCCCCAAATGATGTGGACACCCTACAGAAGGGTCTCGCTGAGACAGATGCCTGGTGTCAGAGCTATGACCTCGAGCTCAATGCCAAAAAGTGCAGTGTCATCCCCTTTGGTAAAAACTCTGTACCCATGAACTACTTAACATCGAATGTGTGATAAGAGACCTTGGGACCCAGGTGAACAGTAGTCTCTCCTGTGATAGTCACATCGCCGTAGTAGTCAGGAAGTCCTTCTACATGGCACACCTCATCATAAAAGGGTTCTCATCCAGGGAAAAAGAGGTTATTGTTCCCCTCTACTCGACATTCATTAGACCCATTATAGAGTACAACACCCCTTTTGGAATGTACCTCACAAGACATCTGCAGCAGCTGGAAAGGCCACAGAAGTACGTCACAAAGAGGATTACTGGCCTCAAACAAATGCCCTACACTGACCGTCTCAAAAATCTCCAGCTTTACTCTGCAGCATGTCACCTACTCCGAGGTGATCTCTGCCTAACATATAAAGCTATGTCAAACTCAGAGCTGTTGGACATGCTACACCTAAAGAAATCCCAATTCCTCTGAGCTACATGCTCTAGGGACCTAAACCTTGTCATCACAATAAACAGGACATGCTGGAGGGATAGAATCCTGTCCCAGAGACTTCCCATACTCTGGAACAGGCTACCCATCTATGTCAGGCAAAGTTTTTCATTAGCACTCTTCAAGAAAAATCTTGATGAGTGGATGGGAAATAGGAAATACAACCCAGGGATCACTTCTGTGTCTCTGCTCGACAGGGACACAGGAAAATAACTTTCTTGGATGGCGTAAGCCAGGGAACCTTGTTGGCTAGGTTTACGTAGGCCCTTGGGCCGATAGCCGAATACCTACCTATGAACCTATGAAACTATGTGAAACCTAGACAGGAGAGGTAGGATACTGTAATGTACTGACCTGCACCAGTCCTCACAACATCATTACTCTGACTGCTTCTATCATCAGAGTGAGCAGTGGACCTGTGAATTCCAATAAAAATGAAAATATGACATCTGCATTGGTGTCAACCCACCAGTTTAGTCCACTTTGCAGTATATCCTCAGTCCCCTAGCAAGAGAAACCACAGCTGCAGTCAGAGTAAAAGGTGTCATAAAGCTCTTGTATCAGGGGAATGCAGCACATATGCAGACTGATAGCAAGAAAAGCCTCATGGGATTTGGGCCCATACATTTCTAAGTGATATCCTTTATGCCAGTGCATTAGCAAGGGGAACCATAGAAGCAGTCAGAGTAAAGCATGTCATAAAACACACATATCAGGGGACTGCAACACATTTGCCAACTGCGAACCACACATTGTAAAATATCAAAAAACTCTCAGGAGATTAGAGCCTCTCATTCACTGCACTGACACAGTAAACATCCCTTTATGAGTACAGTGAGCTATCAAAGCAATTAGACTAAAGGTGTTACCTTTTCTTTATTTCAGATTTGTAAGGTAATAAACATCAGCACATAGCTCATTTACATGACCAATGGCAATATCCATAGTATGTAACATGGACTGGACGTACTTTTTGCCATAGGATCAGGAATGATATGTTGCACTGGTTATACGTGTGTGTCTGTGTGTGTGTGTTGTGTCTGTGTGTGATATGTCCTATTATGTTCTTTCAAATCACTAGGGATTACTATCAATCAGTAATGGTGGACATTTATGTTTTACAGTTCTTATTGTTCAGACAATGCATTTCCATGTAACACCTGTTGTTCTTTTAAATTTTTAAAGAATTTTAGCTGCTTTATATTTAAAGTTCTCTGTTGTTAATGAACTGCTTCATTTAGTTAGAAAATGCAGGGTTTGAATCCTTTCACCTCCATCTCCCTACAGTGAATCTTTTTTATTAGCCAATGCTCATGGGTCTCCCCTGAAAAGGGCACTTTGACCAATGGATTTACATGATTAACAAACAGGTAAAATAATATAAAATAAAATAAAATAATCTTTAAAATTTGTCCCTTTGGGGCCTTTGTCCTCCAATTATTTTTGGCTTTGTCCAGGATTCTTGAGCAAAGAAGTTGAGAGGTATTATGGTCAGTTCCTTGTAGCATTTGTGTCTCTCTGTGAATTTGTTGTGGATTGCATTCACTAACTAATGACACATGTGAGGTTCAGACTTCATATCCTTCAAAAATGCTTGCTAATGCAAATGTTGTTATTCTATTGACTTTCTAAATATATAAGAGAAACATTTAAACTTTATTTCTGAATTTGGCTCTTTGTCTGTGATTCTTGAGCTAAAAAGCTGAGAGGGCAGAAGGGCATTGCAATTGGTTGTACTAAATATTTTTGGCAGCATCAAACTGATCTATATTTCTTGGATTTTATTTATGAATTTGTTAATTAATTTGATCTCAAGAAGATATCTGAGGTGAAGAGTCATACAATGATCTATAACTAATGGTTATGTGTGTTTGTTTTTTGTGTGTGTGTGTGTGTGTGTGTGTGTGTGTGTGTGTGTGTGTGTGTGTGTAGAAATACTTGGTTCCTGCATCCTAGAGTAGTTGCAGTGTAAAAAAATGGGAATTTATTATAATAAACAGGAACATCCTTATATGAGCCATTTTTTTGCATGATCCTTGTTTCCTTGTTTTTGACTGTTGGTAGTGTGTTTATTATCTAGCTGCGGATAAACTGGAGGGCATAAAGTCTATGAATTTATTGTTAATATTTTAACAGAATAGATTTTTAATTTAACTTGTTTTTTTGCGGGCACTTATTGTGAAATATGCTTCATTATGAGGGGGTAGGTATATAGGGTTCTGGAGCCAGTATTAATTTATATGACTGCTTTATAATGGGTGTAGCTCATCCATAAAGGGATGAACTATACCAAGTAAAAATTGGTCATATAAATTAATAACAACACCAATACTAGAACCTCATATACCCACTCCCTCATATGGTAGAGTGGTAGAGCCACTTAACTTAAGTATAACCCTTTTGTTTTTTTTCAAACACCATCCCACCATCTCATAGCTAGCCTTAAGAAAGAGGATATTTCTTGGTTTTCATTCTCTCCCTGAAATAAAGCTAGACTTTTATTATTTTTTCTCTTTAAGTTTCCAAATCCATGGGCTTTCTAAAATACTAGGGATATCCGTCCTCCAAGGTGTTCCCCATATGTAATTCTGACTGCGAGTTTCCATCATCATTTCTAAGCAACACCACACTCCTTATTCTGCTCTACTTTTTTCACTTAATTCCACTGTAATTCCAACCGAAGGAGAGATCACCCAAAAGGCTTTATGAAAAAAGTTGCCAAATTGCACACAAGTTGGCTGGTGCTTGACCACATAAAATGAATATAGTATTTGGAAGATTTTTTTGCTCCCCCACTAGACTGTTAAATAAACAACTGCAAAACAGGGCCCTTCAGCTGGATATTTACAGCTCGTACTTCGATAATGAGCAGGTTCCCTTCCAGGTAGCTAACATTATGCTCCACATAGGCATAAAGCCACTATCAAACTTCAGCCCTCCCAACCCACAACTACTCACCAGTATTTCCCTGTTTGAGCACACTACTATTACAGCAACAACAATAATTCCACTAAACAACATTGCCTTTATTTATGGAATCCACAGTTATTTAAGGTGAATTGGATGCCGATACTTTTTGAAACCATAATAAAACAAACCCTGAATACGATCCACTCCAGGTCCATTGGTGGACCCTTTTAAGGCAGATCTGAAGACTCCATTAGTAAAAGCACAGCAGAGGCACCCACAACCTTAACTGGTATTTTTGGCAAAAATATTTACTATGTGTGCTAATAAATTTTTATATCACAGGAACTATCTTTGTTAAAAATAGAGCGACTGGATTATAATGAAACCTGAGCTTAAAGGGTTAAAGGAAAGCATTCTTTGTAAGAGGCAGACCTCATGGTGAAGCCCTGAACACATCCATGACACTCCCTTTCACTGTCCTCAGGGAGAACAAGCTCAGGGGTTGGCCGAATCAGAGGGACGTCCCAGTTGTGTGTATATATATATATATAAAAAAATTTCTGGAAAACTCTATAATCAAATCAGACTAATGCAGTGCTCATCTGCCTCAACACCAGTAAGGAACTTGATAAGAAGAAACAACCTTCTGAGATTTTTTGATTCCATTGCTTTTAACTTCTTCAGCCTTCTACAGGAAGCAGGTGCAACTAGACCCGGAGACTATATCCATGGGGGACAAATAACATTGGATGAACCATGGCAAAAGACCTAGGCATTTTATGGCCTAACACCAACTTCATCTCCCCTCAAGATCTGTACCCTAAACTCAAACCACAGGGAACACATGGCAAGTAGAAACTCACTGAGAAGGGATCCAGATCATTGATAGTTTGACATCATCTACAGCTATCCTAATGGTAGGTGTAGTGCTTTGGTCTTTTTTTTAATTTGTCTCACCCCTAGACCCCCAGAAAGTGAGATTGTCAACCATCAGGAATAACCGGCAACTGAGAAGCACCATTATTATCAGTTTTGCAATCCATCAATCTTTCTATCTATATACATACAACTTTTGCATATATATATATATATATATATATATATATATATATATATATATATATATATATATAAGAAACAACTTTTAATACATCTTAATAATTTCTGGCTTTGCTCTTGTACCAACCCAGACTAACCTGTTTGCAGCTTACTCTATCATAAACCTTTCTTAACCACTTGGATTTCTTCATCTACCTCAACTCTTCAACTGACAAATTATCCCTTTTCTTTGTAAATATTACTTTATTCACTATAATATTTCCTACCTTCTTTTTTTGTATTGCTAGTAGTTAACCTCTAACTTAATCACTTTCTGATTTAGCATTATTTTAGTTAGTTAAGATCTATAATATATGTAATAACATTTTATTTTTCCCATTGCATAACACATTTGTACTATGTCTTTTTTGTATTTCTAAAATTAATTTTACCTCTGGAGCTTTTCTCCCCGGGCCTCCACTGAAAATGGACATAAATCCAGCTGGACTAGCCCAGTCAACAAATGTAAAATAAAATAAATAAATAATAAATAAACTAAATATATATATATATATATATATATATATATATATATATATATATATATATATATATATATATATATATATATATATATATATTTTTTTTATATACATATTTTATGATTTTTTTTGTCCGAGATGGTGTCATTCACTGTCATGTACAGAAGCTGTGGTCAGAGCCTCCTGCAGATATACATTTACCATAGTTGTAGCAACATCAGGCCTACTATTAGTGATGCATATCATCTGAATATGGTCATGTGGCCAAGTTCCAAACTAAGGCGAGTGCAGAAATGCTGCACACAGTTCAAACATTTCTGAATCACTCCACAATCTTGTTTGCCTCATTATCAAATGCAGCATTCATTTACATATAACACAGCCATCCATATTATTTGACTTAGCCATGTTGTGTAGCTGGGTTTTCTGAATCACACCCACCCCCTGTGGAGCTGCTCATCATACAAACACACTTAGCACAATGCAGCAATGTTTTCTGATTCTGGCCCTGAGTGTTGATAGATAGAATTTTGTCCTAACACTAGTGTGTAGCCTTTTGTCTCACAAACAAGTCTGATAATTTACATTTCCTTTGTAACTTGCATTGTTTTTCGGATACTGCAAACCATATGAGGTATGTTCTCAGTTAAGGATTTGGGAGAAACACTGTGAGAATATGTGGTTTCCTGGCATCAAAGCATTTAGGAAGAGGAGATTAATTAGCATTCCACTACTCAGGACAGATGGTGTTAAGAGGTTTCATTTTTTACTGTGGTCTAGACTAAAGATTTCAATTACATTATCTGTTTCCTAATTGAAGCTCATGAAAAATGAGGATTGATACGGAAAGCAGAATGAAAATAAATTGTTTTTATGTAAGGGTCGAAAATGTAGAGAAAGCCCATTTAATGGAGTTAGGATGTCAATGAACATTAAAACTGAATTTTTTTAGTATCCTCTCAAGTTTTTTTTATTTCTCCAAATCTTTTGGGTTTCTAATACCATGATGAGAATGGACCCCATTTCTAAGTCAAAGAACGATTAAAGTTCATGAAATTAGTATTGTTTCAATCTTTGATGTCAACCAGAAGTGCTTTTTGCAGCACTCGCAATGTGCCCAGTAATGACTCCTTCTGCAATTCATACGGAGTTACATGTATTGTTACCATATCTAAATATGATTATAGATTCTTTTTTATAAGACCCATTGCTCTTACTACTATTGAGACTGTCTGAGTATCTTTCTTCCACATAGCTCTTGTTTCTGCCTGCAAATTCTGATATTTTATGACTGTGTCTCTCTCTATGCAAGACACTGCAGTCACTGGGTGTGACAATTTCAGTGATCAATGCTACTTATGTCTTCTTTTCATGGACCACTATATCCATTTTTCTAGCATCTCTCTTTTGAACAATTGGTAATGGATGATCCCATGTAATGTAAACTTTATCATTTTGTAAGATGCTTTTTGGCTCATGTTCCCAGTGTTTTTCAGCCACTTCAATACCATACTGTTTGCACAATCCCTAGTGCAATAGTCTTGCCACATTATTATGCCTTTCAGTATACAGTCTTTCTGCCATTAGTATGTCACAACCAGCAATGAGGTGTGCAACTGTTTCCAATTTGGTTTTACAAAACCCTACATTTGTCTGTTTCTCCCACATGTTCAATGGACTTTGTAAATCAACATGTACGCAGTCCACTATCTTGAGCCACCAACATTAACCTTTCATCTCTTGGTTTGAATTTGCCTCTCCTTAACAATTCCTGCATTCGTTCCTGATCAACATGAGATTCTTACAGAAGTTTTCTATACTTGCAACTATATTTATGCATTTTCCACATGTCTTGCCTTCTCATCTAGTCCTTCACCTTATATTCTTTCTTTTGTTTTTTGGCACATTCAGTTGCTACCTGATTTTATCTACTTCTGGTTTGTTTTCCATTCCTGATTGATGCCGATATGAAGAGAAGTCATCTTAGATTTATTCTTCTCATGTTTCAAAACTTTTGCTATGTTTGGGTTTTGTGAGGTCAGCAGATATGTGTGGAGTATCACAATTGCAGATCTATACATGTAAACAATTTCAAGAAGGCTCATCCCTCCTTCGAAATGGGGAATATATAATCTTGGTATGCAATGATTTTTATAAATCATTTAGTGAGCATGAAACATCCTTCTTGTTTTCCTATCTAATCTATTCAACATGTTTTGGGGCCAGTCAATCACTCCAAAACTGTAAGATAGGACAGGAAAAGCAAATTGGTTTATAGCCTGGATTTTGTTCCAAGATGTCAACACCATTTTCAGGATTAATTTAAGTCTTCTAAAGTATTCCTTACTAAGTTTTATTCACATTTGTTCATGTTTTATTGTCAATCTTTCATCAATTCCCAAATATGTTTACACTCCGTCTTGCTCTGTGGACTAAGTGGTGGATATGAATTTTGTTCCAAAAACAGGAGATTCATATCTATATATTAGGGTGCCCTGCTGGCAATGCAGAAATGCTTACTTTTGCTATAATATAGCATTAATGCTTAAATATATATAATATTTTAGACTGTTTAAAACTAAAATGGAAGGAAGTGGTGCAGATATCATCTGTCACTCATATACTTTTGGGTGTGTTTTCATACATATAGCAGCAAATAAATGTGCGGCAGAAACAGGTTTGGAATTAACCTATTTTAAAAATGTTTGAGCTTACCTGATGTCCATTTAAAAGTTAACTGGTTGTCAAAGCAGGCAGGCCTACTTAGGTTCAATTTCTAAAGAATCTGTACATATACCATATGTTCTAGAACCCATCATCAAATGAATAATTGTTAAAAGCTGCTAAAAGCGACAAGTGGGGCTATGACAACATGGAAGGAGGGAAGGAGGAAGGGAGTATTGTTACTACACCAGCTTTAAGAAAACACTGCAATAGCACCAGTGATAACAGACTGACTGGAAATGGGCATCTGCCATTAAGAAAGAACTGTTGATCCAGTATGGTAGGACATAGCCTCATATGGGAATGCTTCATTTACAATTAAGACAATTAAAATATGATGTATAAAGAATCTAGGGATGAACATGAGTTGGACACAAATGACTTACTTTCTATTGCTTTATAAGAGATTGGTTATATCACACAGTTACCTGAGCACTACTGATCAAAGTAGTAGCTGGTTGTGTGTTGTTGTTTGCTCCCTAAAGATGCACTGCATTATTGCTTGAAAAGCACTGTTTCCTGTGTTCTCTGAGGTTACAGTCTCCTGAAGAAGACAAAGAGAATTTTGCCTTTGTTTGTTATTGAAAATTCTCCAACAATATAGAAATAAGAATAAAAATGTGCACTCAGTCTTCGTCCCCCAAAATGTGGTGGTAGTGTGGTTAGAGGAGGGCTTGTCTTTCATTTAAAAGTTACTGCCTTCTTCTGTCTTCCATTGTGCAGTATTTGTTCAGGTACTATACAGCCATGAGTACATGTGCTTCAAGGGTAGGTCCAAATTAAATCTTAGGGGTCCTGCAGCACTGAATTCATTTGATCAGTAAAGTGGCCACTCAGGTCATGCAACCGCTAGTCTTGTTACCTCTGAACACTTTCATCATGTAAGTCTTCAAAAATGCATAGATTCGTTACATAATTTGCATAAGAAAATGGGATATAATCCTAGATCCAGTCTAACATTTGAATAGAACATCTCAGTTATCGACACTTTTGAATACTACTGGACAGAACTCAACTTACTCATTAAATAATCAAAAGGCGCCACACTTCATTTGCAGTAAAACTTGTCATCGAGAGACAAGAGCTGATAATAAGGTCTTCTAAAAATCATATCTGAAAAATGAGGTCAAAGAAACAAAAATATATTGTGCTAGATCAGAAGTGACATCGCCGTAGCAGAGCCAATGTAACTAACATGTATTATTATACAGATCTGGAGCAAATTTCAGGCTGCCAAGGGGAGCCCAACCCACTCTTTCTATCTGCAACATAAGACCATCAGAAATTACATTTGAAATTGTCTTTGCCTCAGTAATATCAGAAACCCAAATTACATTGGACTGGATGACAATATCATTCCTAATCAATGGAATCCCTAATTTTCTAATTTATCCTTTATGTACATTCTTAATAAAAGCATAAACAGCTGTGTCCCTGCTATCTAGAATTCGATTTTAGTCCCAATGCACAAGGAAGGCCCTAAAGATTTCCAATAATTGAAGACAAATTAGCTTTACAAACATGTTGTGCAAATGAACTTTTTCAGGGGAAAAATGGGAAGTCTCCTTTGCCATGATGTAACCCATTACAGTTTTGACAAAGGATGATCTTTCATGAGTAACCTCATAAATTTCTTTAAAAGTCTGGTCATATCCTGGATGATGGTCATCCATGCATGCAGCTAACCTTGATCTGGCTATGAAGTTATCATACATACATTCAGGGATCTAAAGGTAACTGAAGCTGTAATAACTTGGGCACATAACTGGTTACATGGTCATATACAGTGAGTGGGTATGAATAAGAAGACTCCTAACCTCTCCAGGCATGCCCTGCACACAGTGGGGTCCCTCAAGGTTGTGTTCTCTGGCCATTCCTTTTTGGCATCTTCCTCTCAGACATGCCTGTATTGGTACCACAGAGAAGTAAAGTGCAAACTACAACTCTGCTGACCTAAGCTGAAATATGGCTTTGACACTTGCTGGTTGAGGCAGGGAAAATAGGCTCACCAATCCTGGGGTGAGGAACAATGGTTACTGTCTGAGAGAGGGGATGTTTGATGGTCAACAAACATGGGGCAAAAATCACCAAGAGAAAATAAATCTTCCTGTCAGACATCAGAACTGATTGACTCCAGTGTTTTGCACAGAAATGTGCAGATGACAGCAAACTTTCAAGCATTTGTCCATAACCCTGCTGACACACCATCATTCAAATGGAACTTCACACAAGAATGGTGTAGTAGACATGATCTCAAGAACAAAGCTGTGTCAGGTTGTGATCTGATTTTACAATGGAAAACATGGCCTGTTTGAATGCAAAATGAAAATGTAGCCATATTCATTGTATTCATGATAGAGAAGGTTTTGGGTAAGCGAGGTAAGAAGAAAACAAGTCGTTTCAATGACTGGTAGCTGACGAACTTATAAAACTGATGTCCCAAAGTGAACACTGAAGTTAAAGAGGTTTGTGAAATGCTAGACTCAGTTCATGGTAAACAGATATTTGAATTTGTTTCTCATACTATAATGGAAGATGATGCTCAACTCTGGGTATCATCACATTCTACATACTTCAGTAAGTATTTCTGGAAGTCATAAACCTCATGAGTTAATACAATTTTCTAAGCTGTCCCAGCACACCCCCTTGTAATCCAGTTGGTGTGGTAGTTCAGGGGTAGTGATGGCATGGGCTAGGTTTCCACGTACCTGAACTAGTTAACTGATCTGACAGTTACCAGAAGATCCTTAGGTAAACAGGAAGTATGCTGGAGCATCTCTGGGTCCATGTGTGTGTGTGTGTGTGTGTGTGTGTGTGTGTGTGTGTGTGTGTGTGTGTGTGTGTGTGTGTGTGTGTGTGTGTGTGTGTGTGCGTGTCTGTATATATGTGTTTGGAGTGGTGTGGAGTTTGTGTGTGTTAGTAGCAAAACTTTACCTACAGGACTTTTTTTCTTTTTTGATCTTCAACTCCTGAGGACATTTTTGGGGGTGTTTTGGGGGGCTGCCAACTGGGTTATCAGCTAGTTCAGTAGTTATCCTAGTCACATCCATAATTTTTTGGGGGTGAGTTGTGGGCTACAGACCGTATTAACATTGAATTTAGTATGCCAGTGCAGGTACTCTTTATTTATGTTATTTATTTATTTATTAATTGCTTGTTTGGTAATTGGGATAATAGACCGACCCAGAAGGCCCATTTCAGCCCCAACTCAGACAATAGCAAAGTACAGTACAATGCATGACAAGAATGAAAACATCATATACTTCAGTTAAAACACACTAATGAGCCTACACCAGTAGGGTAAAGCCCTAAATACAGGCTGGCAATGGCACTTGATAGAAAAGGCATGGAGGATTGGCTGAGCCCATCCTTAAGTGGAGGGGCAGTGGTTCCTGTCTTGCTTGTGCCACTGTTCTTATGCCAGGGTCTCCACTCAGCAGGGGGCTGCTATGATGTGGGGAGCTGGTGCCAGAGAGATAAGGGAGTAGCAGCCCAAGTTAATGATTAAGCTTCGGTCGGAATATGTGGAGGAGCAGGTGTACACAGACAAGGGTTGCACAGGCAACCATAGCAGTGAAACAAGTGCTAACATCACCACCAGGGATGGAATTAGATCATACAGTGTAAAACATCATGGATATTGAGACAATGGCCCCTCATCCAACAGTACAATATCTGACTGAGGGCAGGTTTGCTGGTCATTAGCATTGGGGTAAATAAAATACAGTACAAATAACAACAAAACACACACACACACACACACACACACACACACACACACACACACACACACACACACACACACACACACACAAACACTGAGCAAAGTTAGGTAAACATAGCTCTCAACCTTCCATTAATGAAATGAGGAAAACTATTTCTCATGATATGGAACAAATGGGCAAAATGTGGAACTCTTAATGGTTTATAGGCTCATTAGTGTGTACTAAGCTAATGGCCACTGAAGTCTTATCAGCCCTTCCTGGAGAACGTTAGTATTATGGGGGATTCTATGAATGCTCTTAATTTGCAGTCATCTGCATATTTATCAGCAAGAGGCCCTTGGGGTTGGCCTTAACTTCAGAGAAGTAGATGCCAAAAAGGAGCAATCTCAGGGATCAGTCAGGTGATTGGGCTCTTTGTTGAGGTGGGCTCCCCAATTCTAACTTACTGATTCCTGTCTGTGAGCCAGCTGGCTATCCACTGGGGGACTTAAAGGATTATACCTAACCTCTTACAGTTGTCAGTAATACCTGAGTAAGGTATAATTTTAAATGAATAACAAACTCCAAATCCAACCAGTGAGTGACAAACTGAGAATCCAGAAATAAATGTAGTAGGCTAGCTGAAATAAAAATCCGACACTTAAATGCAACCACTTTAATAAAAGTTGGACGCTTTTGTTACAAACCCAAACAGAACTTCATTAAAACTACAAAATAGTTTGAAAACTTGCTTTTTATAATAATTAACATAAATCACATGATTTAAAACCACCAGTGAGGTACATACATTAATTAATATTATTGTTTTAAAACAATTCTTCTTAAATGACATTTAACAGTGAAAGGGTTAAATTGCATACATTTTAATGATTCTCTACTATGATGCATTTTAAATGCCTTGACCATTGTCAAGGTATGCATTGTGAACTGTTTTAGCTTCAGTCATTGCTTTGATGACCTTCTCAAAGAAGTCCACCAGGTTGAGAAGGCATGACTGCCCTTGATGAAACCAGACTGGGTTGGATCCAGTGTCTAGATTTTTCCTGTGTCATTATTGATCATTTCCATGATAATTCTTTCCATGGCTTTGCATATGAGACTAGTGAGACTTATGGGTTTGTAGTTTCCAGGGTCTGTAGATGGTCCACCTTTGTGTTGAGGGATGTTGTTCTTCAGTCGTAGGTTGACAGGTTTATAGGTATGTACTAGGCTAATGGCCCTGGAGCTTTTACAAGCCTAGCCCATAGGATTACCCTGGTATCGTGCCACCCAACCTTAGTTCCCAGTGCCTCTGTCAAGTACAGCCACTGGTGTGATCCCTGGGGTGAATTTTCTGTTTCCCATCCACTCATCAAGATTTCTTTTGAAGAGGGTCAGTGAGGTGGTCTGTTTGAATTCATGAAGCATGTTTGGAGATTAATGTTAAATAGTGTTTCCAGAGGCCCTGATAGGCCATATTTCATGCTATTTAGAAGGCAACCTGGATATTGTTGGGGCCCATATGTGCACTGTTCTCAGACTTAGAGTACTGAAGATCAGTTCCCTAGTGATAGTTGGGGGAGTTATATTGATGGTATTTTCTGAGGGGAGACTGGTGGGGAGAGGGGTAAATTTGAAGCTGAATTTGTCAGCCAGTAGGTTTTCTGTATCCTGTGGCTCAGTATAGGTGAGTTCATTAACAATGAGCACTGTACATAACTGTGTATTGCTTTTGAGGTTGCAGACATAGTTAAAGAATACCTTGTGGTTATTCTTACCATGGAAGACCAAATTTATCTCAGATTTGGCTTTGGTAGACATTATTTGTCCTCTCTATTGTTTCTTTAGTTTGATGAGAGTGCTTTTATCTTGCTGGGTGCTGTACCTCCTAATTTTTGCCATGATTTTCTTCCTTCTATTATACAGCCTATTAATGTTGTGATTCCACCAGGATGGCTTGTATTTTGACTTAGTTCTGTACTTATTCCTGGTGGGTACAACTGTCTCTATGCAGCTATTAACATGCTTGTAAAGGGTTTCTGTGAGCAGTTCCATGTAGGCAGCAGAGTTCTCAGAGTTTACAGGGGCTTGAAGTTTTGCCAGACTATCATTTAATAGTAGGAAGTTAGCCTTAGAGTAGTTACTGAATATTCCAGTGTTAGATGGATTCTGGGTTTTATTTTTACTTCAGAGGTGACTGTTTTGTGGTCTGACCTTACCAGAGAGAGCATTACACTAGGGGCGATGTTGCTCTTTCCCATAATAGTGAGGACCGGATCCGGTATCTTTGCACCCCTGGTTTGCATATTGTCAATCTAAGTCATGAAGCTTGTGTTTTCAACATCCAGGAATCTCTGTGTCCCCATGTTTGGTGTTATATATGATTCCCAGTTAATACTGAGGTAATTGAAGTCACTCATGAATATGGCATTGTGTTGGATGGTGAGTGTTTTCAGTAAGCTCAAATATGTGTTATGGGTTTCCTGAGTCATAGAGGAGCTTGCAGGGAAGTGGTATGGGATTCTGCCTATGGTGATTTCAACATGGAGAAGCTCAAGTGCATCATCCTGTATGATCAGCTTTCAGGCATATTTATTTTTGATGTAAATCAGGACTCCTCCACCTTTATTCCTTGCCTGTGTAGTAGCTGATCTAAATGTGTGGAAGCATTATAGCCTTGCACTGCCGGGGTGCTCTCCTCAGCTTTAAACCATATCTCAGTGACTGCACAGACATCAGCATTCTGTATGGTGAAGAGAACTTGTAGGGAGTGGAGTTTCTTGTTTAGACTCCTAGCACTGAGCAGTAACACTTTTAGATTTTCTTGGTTTTGATTTGCTATGTCAGAAGTACTTTCAGTTTGGTATTGCCTAAAAAAGGCAGTATGGGGGAGAACAATCTTTTAGCTAATATTTAAAAGCCTAGAAGGAAGATGTGTAGACTACCCCTGTCAAAGCAGCATGGTCTGTTGTCCATCTTCTTACTTGCTGACAAATATTGCACTCCATTACAATGACACCAGAAACTGAGCCAGTTGTTAAAGTCATTCATCTTCTTTTCATATTGTGGCTTCATTCTTGGAGAAGGCAGAATGCTGCTCAGTGCTAGGTTTATAACAGCCTGGGATACATATTCTAAGAGCTCCTTGATGCCTCTCTTTATATAGTCTGTGGAGGTACATCTCAACACCTCAAGTCATTTACACCCACATGGACTATGACCGAGTCATACTGGTACTTGTGGTCCAATGGCCTGAGTGCATGCATAATATGGTGGATCCTGTCCCCTATTAAACAATTGACCTGACTTTCTCCTTAATCATCCTGATGAGATGGATAGCACTGAGTCTCACAATTGGGTCTCCAATAACCAGAATGTTGGCTTGTGTGGTGGCTTGCCTTAAAGTCTTAGAAGTAGAGGCTCCATGAGATGTGACTATATGTGTTATGTCTGTTTTGTTTTGAAAGAGTATATTTGGGGCACCTCAAAGAAGTCTTTGGGGTTTTGGAAGGTTCCATTTAAGTACTTTAGCATATGTGGGTCTATTTCTGCTTTGTGCTGGGTGTGCTAGGTGCAGCATGTGTACTACTGGAAACCTGATTGTCATTAGGAGTGCTTTTACTAACAGCTTACTGACAACTTTTAAGTAGAAAGCTCACATGATGGTTAGAATGTGCTATTTTATACATATAAAACGTCCTTCTGGTGAACTAATATAATTTGGTATTATTTATCCAGGTTATTAGCTAAAAAAATCTTAACACTGAATGTATGACAGACCCAGTCAGTGTGGAACTGCAAGGAACATGGACTTTTTAAGACTGAGAATGAGGAATGTTTCTCAAAATTAGGTATATGGATATGAAGGTAACACAGAATACCTATACAGAAGTAACAATAGCTTACATTTCTAAAAGCTAAGTCAGTGCAGTAAAAGCAGTGTAATGAGCAATCAGTAGAAGTGCATACAAAATAGTGTAAATGTGCTTTATCATAATATAAAATGCAAAACCCATGACTATAGGCATTCCATGAATGATATATATCAGTAACGGTAATAGTTTGTGGGCTACAAGTAGAAGACCACTATCTATCAGGATGTCTAGAAAATGACTCCCTCCTTAGCAAGGGATACTGGTGTAAAGATTGGAGGAAGATGGGTGAAGGCTGCCAGCCTAGTCAAATAGAATTTGATACATAATTCTATCAACTATATAAATAAATGTAAAATACAGGCTTGTGTTTTTAAATGAAGGAAAACACTGTAAAATGTGAACTTCAAGATTGTTGCAACATTGCCATCTGCTGTAAGGAAAACCAAGCCAAGCATTTCAAATGTGTCTTTTGAAGTTGAAAAGATCTTATGAATCTCTTTATTAAATTACAAGTCAGCTCCAGTGAGTCTGGATGAAGGTTTCATGACCATTGTTTTAAGGTTAAGTTAAGGGCCAGAATTTACATGTGCTTTATTGCTCTGGTTTCTGCTTGAGTGTACATGTGAAATATCTTTTATTTTTGTAAGTTTCCTGAGCAGGTGTTAGCTTGCTAAATAATGCAGTTTGTGGGCTGGGAACTCCAGACTGTCAAGATGATGTAATGTGAATACTGAGAAAACCTAAGTGTCAAAATGATGCAATTTGGGAGGGCCTCAGCAAAGCTGTTGGTTAGTGTTTAAAAACTATTGTTTAGTGAGAGACTGAAAGCATTTTGATCTTGGACATCTAACCCAGCACTGCTTGCTCTTTATGTATGTAAGATTATAGCACTGTGTTTTCTCTTAAAGATAGCTAAAGATTAGAAAGTTAGATTAAGTGTTTTTCTTTAACATCAGACCTGTCCTACTGTATTATTTTAAGTTTCTGTGTGATCTCTGAACTCTTAGATATCTCTATGGTGTAGTAGTATTGTCTTGTGTTTTAATTATTTATTATTAAATATTTTAAAAACCTTTACCTGTGGCTGGTTTGTATAGAGAAGTAGGCAATAAAGTACATTGCATATTTATAGAGTTTATTGCAATAGGCCACTCTAAAATAAGCCTTAGGCTGAATAGTCAAATTACCAATTGGATAATAATATTGCACAGTAATAATTGGACACCCTTTCAAGGGCCTTTGGGTAGCTGTTAATATTAGCTGGTGGTGGGAGAAATTACTACCGTATAGTCTGGGTAAAGGGGCACAGCTAGAAATTCTGTGTCAGCCTTCCCCAGGAGTGTCTGTGAAGTTGTATAAATACTTATCTCAAAGTGTGGGTGTGTGTCAGCTACCTCGGCAGGGACATGAAGCACTGGTTGGACAGAGAGGGTACTGGAGGTTAGCTTGCCAGCTAGGCAGAGATCTGGACCCTATAGCTGTGTCAGTGGGGAGTCTTATTGAGGACCTGGAGAGCTAGGGAGAAACCAACCCTAGACTGACTGTGATCTCTGTGTACACTTAAGGGAAATTGTACTTTACTGTGTGTATTAGTTATCCTTTCCTCTTCTAGGAGTCACCATCTCTGGTGTCAGTGGTGAGGATTGAAGCTCCTTGATTGCTCGGCTAGGGCACATGCATCACATATTGGTGGCAGTGGTGGGATATCCTATCACATATTGGTTTGCTGTGATGGGATCCACATCACATATTGATTAGTTGGCAAAAACTAATTGGCTTGTAGTGGTGTGGGTAGAGTGAATTCCTGTAGTGATCTCTAAACGTGTTTTGTACTCTAAAACAGCCATGCAGTGTATACTCAGAGTTCAGATCACAATTGTTTTATTTCTTTTGTTAGCTTAGTGTTAGTCAGGGTGAGCAGGCAGCATGTCAGCAGAGGAGTATGGAAAGCTGACAAGGAGCCAGCTGGCGGAGATGTGCCAGTCTAGGGGACTGGTGCATGGAAACCTGACTAAGGCAGACCTGATTGACCTTGGTTACAGCTGCATCAGAATACAGCAGCCTGGAGGACAATCAGACTGACAGTGGAGATACAATATCCTTGGGGAATGGACAGTTCAACCTTTTTGCAGTGGACTTAAAAATCCAGCAGGAGCTAAAAAGACTTGAGTTGGAGGCCAGGTGTATGGAACTAGAAGCAGCTGAGAAAATGAGGAGTCTACAAGCTGAGGAAAATGAACGGCAGAGGAGGCATGAGAGAGAAATGCTGACTCTTCACCAGAGTCATGGAGGTAATGGGGAAGGAAGTAACTGGACCCCAGAAGCACAAAAGGTCAGTAAATTTCTTCCACAGTTTAAAGAGGGGGATAATTTTGATAGTTTCATTCATATGTTTGAGCGGGTATGTAAACAGTATGAAGTTGACCAGGGGCTCTGGGTATGGTTCCTGACCACCTTACTCCATGGTAAAGCTGTAACTTCTTTAGCAAAAACTTTAGCAAAAATGCATGACACTGACTGTTTTGATTATACTGCTGTAAAAAGACACTTGTTGGAATGTTTTAAGCTAACAGCCGAAATGTATAGGAAAAAGTTTCGTGAGCATAGATGCAAGGCAGATGAAAATGTATGTGAATATGTTGCTGAACTGAGCACTTATTTTCATAGCTGGGTGAGTGGATGTTAAGTCACCACTTTTAAAGGGCTGGCAGACCTTTTGGTAAGGGAACAAGCCCTTAGTACTTTGCCTGAGGACATGAGGATCTGGTTAGCTGGTAGACAGTGTGCTACTTCAGAGGAGTTGGGGAAGAAGGGAGACCTATACTAGCAAGCAGGGCAGCCCTGCACAGGAAAGGGACCCCCAGTACTGCTCATGGGACTAAAGGAACCTGTGGTGGGCAGCACAGACTACCCCAACAGAATCCACCAGTAGCAGGGGAAGCCACTAGTCCAGGTGTACGTCCAGAAGCTAGAATTAAATATTTTGAATGCAACCAGTGGGGCCATGTGGCATACAGATGTCCCCAAAGGCAACATGGGGAACAAAAAGTGAAAGAGCCAGTAAGTGGGAAAGACAAAATGCCAATAGTAGGTTGTCTTAGGACAACAGGGGTACCAAACTACCACCAGAGGTTATAAACTATTGTAGTGAATGGCAAAGAGGCCATTGCTAAGAGAGACACAGCCTCTGATATAACCATTGTAAAGTCTGCACTGGTTACAGAGGAGCTCTACTTGCCTGGGCAGTCTACTCCAGTCAGGGCTTTTGGAGGCATATCATTCCAAATACCTTTGGCTAGGGTTCACCTGGACTGGGAGGGTGGAAAAGGAAGCCAACAAGTAGGTGTGTTTGAGGATATACCTGCAGATGTCCTGATAGGGAATGATTTTGATAGTGCAGTACCCTGCACTTGTGCAATTACAAGCAATCAGGCTTGGAGACAAGCATGTAAGTCTGTTAGCCTGGGGGAGACCCAGACAGACTGCACACTTGCAGCCAGGACTGCTGAGGTGGTTACTTCAGGGAGGGAGCTGCTCTGTAACAGTGAGACTGAAGGTGAGCCACAGCAGCTTGTGGGTACTGATGGTCCCTTGGACAGAGTGACTGCAAAGGTAGAGGTGAATAGTAGTACCTAGGCTGACAGTGAGGCATCACTGTCAGAGGATGCCAGACAGCCTGTGGAAGGGTAGCTGGGAAGGGTTACAAGGAGAGACTTGAGACAGGCTCAGCTCTCAGGCACTACATTGCAAGGCCTGAGGCAGGTAGCTAGGGAGGCACCTGATTCTCAAGGGAACTGTTTGGTGGTTAACCAAGCACTTGGGAATGCTTTAAAAGCACTTTTAATACATTTTAATAAAATATTTCATACTTGGAATAGCTGTGGAGTAGCGGTGTGATTTATTTTTCATTTGATTCTCAAGGGAAGGGGGAATCTGTATACTGGAACAAAGGGTTACTGTATAGAGAGTGGACCCCTGAGGGAGGACTAGAAGGTGAGAGAGTACAGCAGTTGGTAGTGCCTAGAGCTTACCATCTGGCACTTCTAGTCATAGCCCATGATATTCCCTTTGCAGGTCATATGGGCATAAAACATACAAAGAGGCGTATTATGCAAAACTTCTATTGGCCTGGAATTTCCAGAGATGTAACAGGGTACTGCAGGACCTGTGAGCAGTGGCAAAAGGTAGGCAAGGCAGGAGACAAGATGAGAGCTCCTTTGATGTCTTTGCCTGTGATTGAGGAGCCATTTCAGAGGGTAGCTATGGATATTGTGGGTCCTCTGAGTACCCCAAGTTCTACAGGGAAAAAGTATATCCTAGTGATTGTAGATTATGCTACATGATACCCTGAGGCAGTGGCTTTGTCCTCCATTGTGGCCGAGAAGGTGGCAAATGCTTTGCTAGAGATTTTCAGCAGGGTAGGTTTCCCAAAGGAAATACTATCTGACAGAGGTGCCAATTTTATGTCAGACCTGCTGGCTTGTCTGTGGAAGTCCTGTGGGGTGAAGCACATGAAGACCACCCCCTACCATCCCCAGACTAATGGTTTTGTTGAGAGGTTAAACTCTACAATCAAGTCCATGCTATGGGCATTTGCAGATCTGTTTAAGAGGGAGTGGGACAAATATTTACCCCATCTGTTGTTTGCTTACAGAGAAGTTCCCCAGGAATCCATAGGGTTCTCACCCTTTGAGTTGCTGTATAGGCATAGGGTGAGGGGATCTCCAGATTTAATTCGAGATGAATGGGAAGGTGAGTGTGGGTCTCACAAGGTGTCTGTTGTGGCATATGTCCTGAACCTCAGGACAAGGTTCAGGGAACTCATGGGCCTGGCCCAGGAGAACCTGGCAGAAGCCCAACAACAGAAAAAGGTGTGGTATGACAGGAATGCTTGAGCTAGAGAGTATGCTGTAGGGCAGCAGGTGATGGTTCTCATTCCTGTCAGACACAACAAGTTGCAAGCAGCTTGGGAGGGACCCTACAAGGTGGTAAGAAAGGTAAGTGATGTTAACTACATGGTGGAACTGCTAGGCAGAAGGTAGAGGCACAAATTGTACCATGTTAACATGATGAAACCTTACCATGATAGGTAGGCCCTTGTGTTGAGCATTTGCAGTGGATTGCAGGATGAGTCTGAGAGAGACCTTGTGACTGATCTCCTCAGTATGGCTCGGACTGACACCTCAGTGAAAGGGGTAGCAATGTCCCAGCAGCTATCTCCTACCCAGGTTCGAGAAATCCGAGCAGTGTTGCAGGAGTTTGGGGGCATGTTCACCGGGAAAGCAGGGAGCACCCACCTGGTGCAGCACCAGGTGGATACAGGACCCCAAAGGCCTATCAGGCAGGCCCGTTATAGGTTCCCAAGAGAGTCAAACAGACTCTGAGGGAAGAGGAACAGGAGATGTTGGAACTAGGGTTGATTCAGGAGTCCAACAGTCCCTGGGCCTCCCTAGTGGTACTGGTGCCAAAGAAGGATGGCAGCACCAGGTTCTGTGTAGATTACAGGAAATTAAATAGTCACACAGAGTCAGATGCTTACCCCATGCCTAGGACAGATGAGGTCCTAGAGCAGCTGGATGGGGCTAAGTATCTTACAACCACTGATCTTACCAGGGGTTACTGGCAGGTGCCCTTGACTCACCAGTGCCAGAGAGAAGTCAGCCTTTGTGACTCCTTTTGGCTTGTATGAGTTCTCAAAGATGCCCTTTGGGATGAAGAATGCCCTAGTGACTTTCCAGAGACTGGTGGATAATATCCTAGCAGGAGCAGGAGGGTTTGCCCTTGCTTACATAGATGATATTGCTTTCTACAGCCATTCCTGACAAGAGCACCTTCAGCATGTCAGGGAGGTGCTGAGCAGACTACAGAAGGCAGGGTTGACCATTAAGCCGAGCAAATGTCAGATGGGTATGGCAGAGGACATAGAGTGGGCAGTGGTAAGCTAAGGCCAGAACCTGCCAAAGTGGAAGCTATTCAGGCATGGCCTGCACCTGTTACCAAAAGGCAGGTGAGAGCATTCTAGGGACAGCAGGGTACTACAGAAAGTTTGTCCCTAGTTATAGTACCATAGCTTCTCCCCTCACAGACCTGGCAAGGAAGAACAGGCCAGCTAAGATAGTGTGGACCCCAGCATGTGAGCAGGCATTTCAGAAGCTTAAGGAAGTTTTAGGAGGACCCCCTGTGTTATCCAGTCCAGACTTTAGCAAAGACTTTGTTGTGCAGGTGGATGCTTCAAACTACAGGGTGGGGGCTGAACTTAGCCAGATTTCTTCAGAGGTAGAAGAGCACCCAGTGGTTTATCTCAGTTGTAGGCTCCAACCCAGGGAGGAATGCTATGCAGCAGTAGAAAAGGAATGTCTAGCCATAGTGTGGGCACTACAAAAACTTTAGCCTTATCTGTATGGAAGAAAATTCACTGTGATGACAGATCACAACCCTCTAACATGGTTTAACAGAGCCAGTCAGCAAAATGCCAAGTCACTAAGATGGAGCCTGGGGTTGCAAGCATATGATATGTCAGTGCAGAGTAGCAATGCCAATGCAGATGGGCTCTGAAGACAGGGAATGGGGTGAGGTACACCCAGATTGACCTGACACTCTCAAGTGATGTTTCTCAAGGGGCACTTGAAATACTTGCTTGAGTTCCCTGGGTGGGAAGAGATGAGAAGATTGGAGGAAGATGGGCGAAGGCTGCCAGCCTAGTCAAATAGAATTTGATACATAATTCTATCAACTGTATAAATAAATGTAAAATAGAGGCTTGTGTTTTTAAATGAAAGAAAACCCTGTAAAATGTGAACTTCAAGATTGTTGCAACATTGCCATCTGCTGTAAGGGAAACCAAGCCAAGCATTTCAAATGTGTCTTTTGAAGTTGAAAAGATCTTATGAATCTCTTTGTTGTTTTACAAGTCGACTCCAGTGAGTCTAGATGAAGGTTTCAACAGTTTTAAGGTTAAAGTTAAGGGCCAGAATTTACATGTGGAAGGTGCTTTATTGCTCTGGTTTGTGCTAGAGTGTACATGTGAAATGTCTTTTATTGTTGTAGTTTCCTGAGCAGGTGTTAGTTTGCTAAATAATGCAGTTTGTGGGCTGGGAACTCCAGACAAAGTGTCAAGATGATGTAATGTGAATATTGAAAAAACCTAAGTGTCAAAATTATGTAATTTGGGAGAGCCTCTGCAGAGCTGTTGGTTAGTGTTTAAAAACTATTGTTCAGTGAGAGACTGAAAGCATTTTGATCTTGGACATCTAACCCAGCACTGCTTACTCTTTATGTATGTAAGTAAGATTATAGCACTGTGTTTTCTCTTAAGAATTGCTAAGGATTAGAAAGTTAGATTAAGTGTTTTTCTTTGACATCAGACCTGTCCTACTGTATTATTTTAAGTTTCTGTGTGATCACTGAACTCTTAGATATATCTGTGGTGTAGTAATATTGTCTTTTGTTTTAATCATTTATTATTAAGTATTTTAACAACCTTTACCTGTGGCTGGTTTGTATAGAGAAGTAGGCTCTAGAGTACATTGCATATTTATAGAGTTCATTGTAATAGGCCACTCGAAAATAAGCCTTAGACTGAATAGTCACATTACCAATTGGATAATAATATTGCACAGTAATAATTGGACACCCTTTCAAGGGCCTTTGGGTAGCTGATAATATTAGTTGGTGGTGGGGAGAAATTACTACCGTATAGTCTGGGTTAAGGGGAACAGCTGGAGAATCTGTGTCAGCCTTTCCCAGGAGTGTCTGTGAAATTGTATAAATACTTATCTCAAAGTGTGGATGTGTGTCAGCTACCTGGGCAGGGACACAAAGCACTGGTTGGACAGAGAAGGTACAGGAGGTTAGCTTGCCAGCTAGGCTTAGATCTGGACCCTATAGCTGTGCGAGCAGAGAGTCTTATTGGGGACCTGGAGAGCAAGGGAGCAACCAGCCCCTGACTGACTGTGATCTCTGTGTGCACTTAAGGGAAATTGTACTTTACTGTGTGCATTAGTTATCCTTTCCTCTTCAAGGAGTTGCCCTCTCTGGTGTCAGTGGTGAGGATTGAGGCTCCTTGATTGCTGGGCTAGGGCACGGGAGTCACAACTGGATTTCAATAAAGCCAGAGAAAACAGGATCTGTACTTGCCATGAATGAGATCTGGAATAATACATGCCATCCTTTGAAAAAGGGTTTATTGTCAGTTCGACAGACAGTCCCAGTTAAGACAACACATCAAGTTCACAATGTAAAGAAATAAGGAAAGCTGAAAAAACACTTTGCTGAATCATATATTTATTGAGAATTTACAAAGTAAAACCCACCACCACACTTCCATTCAGAATACAACATCCCCACACATCTCAGACCAAGCCTTTGTTTTCTTGAAGGCTTTTACTGCTAAAAAAATAATAACTTCTTCAACATATACTTACATAGTTGTTTGTTTATTTACCAGGTAAGATGTACTGGGTACTTGCTTTTTGTTTGTTTACAAGTCAGAGGAGTACAAGTGCTTCCTTAAAGTGGTGACCTGGAAGCACTGTATTGGTTAAATTACATGCTCAGGTTCATGTAATAATAACTTCTTCAACATATCTCACATAGACCTACCACGACAGCAAACCAAACACATAATCACACAAAAACATACTCAAAGGCTCTAAATAAAGATCTGCCTAAGCAGCAGAGACCTCCAAAGCAGACACCCAAGCAACCGCTACCCCAAAACAAAACACGTGCAACACATATCTCACAAAGCCAGTGTGCCGAACAGTCACAGCCCTTAAGACTAAACAACACACCTGATACACTTGTAATAGGTGACTCTATTGTCAGGCACACTGACGTCCCGCTCACCAGGCTGAACAAGGAGAGGGTCACGGTGAGCAGCCTGTCAGGCGCTAGGATCCGCCACATAACACAAGCACTCAGGTCACTCCAAGGCAAGTACAAATATGACTCAGTCATTGTCCATGCTGGTGTGAATGACCTGAGACATACCTCCCTGGACTACATGAAAAGAGACATAGAGGAGCTCTCTGAGCATAACTTGGCACAAGTATAAGTAATAGAAGACCTAGCATTGACTAAAGCCCTCATAGGGGGATTTTGAAGGTTTTTATGAATCTTGGGTAAACCAAATAAGTTAGGTGTTTTTGGGTTGGGAACCACTATATAGTTGTAAATATCAATGCTGATCAAGCCTTCAATCAATAAGTCCCTAAAGGAGGAAAACATTTTTTTATATGCAATATTCATTTCGTTGATACTTGATCTAACATAGGTGTTACTGTTCAAAATGTCCAACATTTTCTTATCATATTCCTCTTTGTCCATGATCACCAAACCACCACCTTTGTCTGGTTTCAAAACTCTGACCGGTAAAGTTCTGACTAGGTTCAAGGCTTCTACTTCATTGTCTGAAACATTCCTAATGGTATTCCTCTTTCTAGTCATGTAGAGAGTCCTGAAATTGGTCTCACACATGTGTTCAAACAAAGATAAAGGGGGGCAAATTGGTGGATTGTAAGTACTAGATACCCTCAAAGGGTCTTCTACAAAAGGCTTGTCTCCGAAAATCAAGGACAGGTTAAGTTTTCGGATGTATAACTTCAAGTCAATCAAAGTTGCTGGTAGGTCAAAGTGGTCATCAGGTACAAAGGTCAGTCCTTTGCTAAAAAGGTTACAAAGTTCGTGTCTAATGTTAAAATTAGAGTAATTGTACACTTTGAAGTCTCCAGTATTGTTAGATAAAATGGCGGGTGCTGAAGTTATCTGTTGTAATTGATGTTCTCTTTCCTGCCCCTCATATTGTATCTCCGTTGATGGTTCTGGCCCCTATTGGAAAAAGAATCATTACTGTCATTAGTGTTAAAATGGTTGTTATTAGCCAAATTGTTGGCTGGGCGCAAGTCAGGTTCATCAATTTTCCAATCTCCCTCAAATGCATCTAATTCTCCAACACCTGTAATTTTGTAACACACACCCCTTTTTTTGGGTTTTAAATTGTGTTTGATGATTTTTTCCTTTGCCTGAAGAAGTCTTCCTACTAAGGGAGACGAAAAGCACTTTACTTTTACATTTTTTAATAAACCTTTGGAGTTTTACACCTGCTGGTTCGGAACCCTTTGGTTTGTTTTTTGACATCCTAAGAGTGGGCAGACTGTATAGTCAGAGAACAGTAGTGTGTCAGATATGAAAGAACAGTTATTGTTTGTCTTTCTACTTTTTCCCGGCAAGGGGTCACCACAGCGAAACTCCGGTCTGCTAATGATTGGCAGTAGATTTTTTACGAAACGCCAGCTCGACACCCAACCTTCAACGAAGGCACGCCCATTTATGCACACATGTCTTTCGAACACTACCCAACCGCGGGGAGGGCATGCAGACTCCACACAGAAGGTACTCCCAAGCCAAGCTGAGAATCGAACGGGAGAACCTCTTGCTGTGAGGTAACAACGCTACCGCTGTACCATATGAGAGAACAGTAATAACAATAAATATCATTTGCAATGCCTAATTATTCTAGACACTGTAGTTAATTGTGTGGCACAGCTCATCTGAAGAACTTACAAAGGTGTTTACAGCAATAATGTAATCCTTTTTTTCTTCAGAAATCTGTTTAAATGATAATACAGTATATAAAAATCCAAAGGACTGAACATGGCATAATTTATCAAAAATTAAGAAAGGCCCGAACAAAATGTAATTAACCAAAATTTAAAAATATATATAGAACACATACTTTTCTTTTCTACATATTTTAGTTTTTGACAAAATACTATCCTCACAACAGCTCTAAAGTCTGTTATGTAGCTTGGCTCCAGAGTTTTCAGGCTAAATGCACCACGGCTGCCTACAATAATCTTGTTGTACTTCTGTCATCCCATAATATATAAAAAAACCCTCAAAAATAGTCCTCAGCAACAGAAAGCTAGGATAGCTTTACTTAAATGTTTGACATGGAATCAAGTCAAGCTGCAGAGACAGAGAAAGAGGGTACAGGAGATAATAGGAAATCTGTTGAGGCTTAGTGTTAAGAGAAAGAGAACAAGAAAAGTAGTGTGTGTGTGTGTGTGTGTGTGTGTGTGTGTGTGTGTGTGCGTGCGTGCATGTATAGCATGGACCATATACAATACAGGCATCCAAGAGCAAGCACTACCAGTGAACAATCGTCTTTCTAATATTTTGAAGTTCTCAGGGCCCAGTATGAAAGCCATTTGGCCATTTGTCCCCCTTAATCCAGCTCTATCTGAGGATCTCTGCACTGAGGTTGACAGTTTCATGATCTTTTTGCAAGGCAATTATAATTCATGGAAATGTATGTTTACATATTTATGAATGTGGGGAAACAGCAGTGAAGGCATCAAGTCTCTAAATACTGTTGGCTTATGGACAGGAAATCATTACAGCAAATAGATAGGAATCAGCAAATGAATCTTCGAGGTTAAATTAATTTCCTTTACAAGGCTATTTACAGATTCAAGTAGCCTCTGACAGAAATATTGCTTAGCTTTTATTAATTAGCTTGTAACATATTTACTTGGAGATCCAGGAAATACTTACCACTGCATTCTTCAGGGAAAAATTAAACTTCCATAAGTGAGAAGGCAAAATTATATTTCTCTTGTCAATGTTTAATTGAATAGTTTAGTCTAAAATGACTATATATCTTGGACTTGTTACTGTATTCCAATATGCACATTTATGTAATTTATTCAAATTTTTCTGTGCATATACTACTGTATTAGAGTTTTTTTTTACCTAGGTGTACACTGAAAAGGGGTGTTAGATGGCCCACTCAGACTTTCTAAGCAGCTAAATGCAACTAAATACATAAATAAATGAAGCCAAAGAAGATTTAACAGTCATTTTGAGATATATTGTTTTGGCTTATGTTCAGTTACTGTCTGTTTCAACAAAAATACCAAGTGAGTCTGCTAGGGCTAAAGCCACTCTTCAGTGAAATCCAGTGCCACATGAGGTCATAAGGGGTCAAACTAATGATTCACAGATGTTGTTTTCGGTCCGCAAAGAATTGCTGGTAGCTGCATGACATGTTACAATAAGATAAGTGTGGTGACTGTTTGAATGCACATCATACTCTATTACAGTCAAATAAAATGCAATACAGTGTCCGTGTCCTTTTATTTATTGTATGATGAAAGATTTATGTTGAGGAAAACATTAAAATGGTCTTAATAAATGAATCTTTTCATTATTACATAAGAATATGAGCTTTGAAGGTAAATAAGGACAACTTGGTTTTGCTTAGCTCCCTGCTTGCTGGGTAAGTTAAAGTTCTTAGCTAACAAATGTCACTTGTGTTAACAAATAGAATGCATTTTAAAGAATAACAAACATTACCCTTCAACTTTGCAGGTTTTTCTTTGAATGTAGTCAATACTGTTTTGTGAATATTCTAAAGAGCTAGACTACTTAAACCCCATGCCACTTTAATAGGATATAAACCTGTTCTGTTTAAAACAGAACATCCATCACAACAAAATATTACTTATAAGACTAGAGGGAGCTTTTCGTCACACTGGTTATGTATAACACAAGAGAATTACTGAACCTTCTTATTAACAGCTTATTTGCAGTGATTACGTCTGAAAAGATTTTAAAAGTATGCACTAATGACTAGAAACTAACTGCTGATAAATGGCCAGCAATATTACCCTATGTTTCAATTTGTTTCTGCATGTAGGTGTGTGTGTGTGTGTGTGTGTGTGTGTGTGTGTGTGTGTGTGTGTGTGTGTGTGTGTGTGTGTGTGTGTGTGTGTGTGTGTGTGTGTGTGTGTGTGTGTGTGTGTGTGTGTGTGTATGTATAACATAGATCGATAGACATATAAGCCCCAAAGTGCCAGTGTTTGGAAGCGAGCAACCATATAATGTTGAGAAGTAGTTCCGCCTCATAGTTTCCAATGTAAGCTGCAGCATCAAAAAGCCCTGAAGGCTCAGCAGAATAACAGTACATTTCGTACATTGGAATGGGGGTAATGGTGAAGCTCAGCAACAACAATGGAAGGGCCAATGTGGATCCAGTAGAACTCCCCACTCATGTGGCCACTGAATCACCTGCAATTGTCTACAAGCTTGCCCTGTCAGTTACCTGCAGCCCACGCACTACAGAGGTAAGTGTTTCATTACTAACACATTACAGAGAACTAATCACATCAGAAAGTAAGGTGGAAAGTCTGGGAGCAATGAAGGAGGAGTCACATTAAAATCTTGGACCAGGTCATCATGCTTGCTAGTATTTGCAATCATATTCATTTCTACAGAACTAAGAAGCCTTACTCATTCATACAGAACTTCAATTATTTCACACCATAAAGTAACACCTTTCAAAATAGGTTTTAACAATATTACCATGTTAAATAATTATTGTGTCTGCTGTTAGCCCCTTTCATTGTGGGATGTTCCATTTGTATATTAAAAATCAAGATACAGAAAGAATGCTTTTCAACTATGTAAGCTATTAATTATTTTAAAGGTAACTGTACTTTCAACCCTACCAAAGAGAAACAGGTATGAATTCTGATACCTAATGGAAGAAAGCTTAGAAGACACTGCATCATGAGAACACTACATATATTAATGGCATTTACTATGATCTGAGCTTGTCAAACTCTGATTATGTATTCGTCATTGTTTTGTTTCCAAGCATGTATTTCAATTGGCAGCAAGTTCATAACTAGAAGCAATGAAACTACCCATACCACAATGACTGTTGTCACCCAAGGTTTTGCTGAATAAATGAGAGAAGTAAAATCTTATACCACAGAACAAACATACCTCTCTTGCTAGCATCCAACACATTCACTGGGATTTATTTTAACACACTGGTAGACAGCCATTTGACTTGGAAATTTAGAAAAGGTGTGTGCAGTTGCCATATCTCATAACAGAGCAGTAACTCAGTCATTGACATAGTCAAAGATTTCAACAGCAGAAACATGCCAGAAGAAAAGGGTAGAGAGAATTTATCACTTCAGACTCACCAAAGTGAAAATACTTAGTTTTATTGTTACATCCCACATTTCTGTTGTTTATAGCTTTTTGGGCTGTGCATGTTATGCCTTTTTATTTGGGCAAGAGGTTCTATTATTGTTTATGCATTTGGATTTAGCAATTCTGATTTGTTACATAGCATTCATTTCCATATTTTTTGGAGATTGTGACTGCTGCTTACTGTTGCCGAATATCTATTTTCTGGAGTTTTAGATTTTGAATTATCTACAGTTTCTGCTTTGTTATATTCCAGTCAGTAGTCAGATATAATTGCTGCATTATCAACTGGATTTATCTATTCAGAGTGTTTATTAACTTCCTGTTTTCCAAGTTTATTTATATTTTAATTTCTGTGTATTAGTACCAGTGGGAATTAACTTCTACTCTATAAATAATCTCTGCTAATAGGTAGTTCTCCATCCTTTGTTTCTTTGCTCTTCAGATGGACACATCTGCCAATCCTTCTGCAAGGCCTGTCTTTACTCAATAGAACACAATGTGGTCCAGCATGCTGACACTAATTCTCACAGAGCAACTTGACAAGGTACAATAATCTTTATGTGAAAAACAGAACACTGAAAAGCTTGAACTATATGAAAGGCTTCAGGAGCTGTCAATATATGCTTCTTTTTAAAGATTACTTACAGGTGACATTTGCCAACTGTATAGGATGGTGTCTGATATAGCTCTGTTTGAATATTTATGACTGAAGTGCATCACTGGGTGGGGAACTAAGGCCACATTAAGGAACCTAATACTAAAAACAAATATCAATAACAGATAAAAAGTGATAGGCACATTATATAACACCTTCCATGACTATAGAATAAGACTCTTTGAATTTAGAAATTAGTGATTAACTTCCTTTAGAACTAATCATGACATTTAGTAGAAAATGCAATACATCAACATGAGCTTTTGGCAAGCTTCTTGAAAGTCAATAAGCTGTCAGCTTGGCATGTAAACCTATAAACCCATGAACACAGGAGCATGTAGTTAGTTTTTTCAGCATGTCTGGAGATGTTTTCCTTAATTCGTTTCCATGGCTGTGTGCAGTGTTAGTCCAAAGAATTCTATCCGATCAAATGCATTAATCAAAGTAATAAAGGTTGAAGGGACATTGCTAACAATAAATATTCACAGCAGGTTATCTAGATCCATTAACAGAAGCGCAGTTGATCTCTACATCAACTGGCTTTCCTCTCAACATGCTCATAATGATTATTATCCAAGCACAGTATTATTTTAATTGCTTTCTACATTATATGCAGTTTGTCTTTATGATATTTCTCATAGTCAGTTTAGAAAAAAAAGTTTGTTGTCATATTTTATCTAAAGATAATCGCACTGTGTCTCATATTGAAACAGGGGCTTGGTAGTTCCTGTTTTTTCCCTGCTATCATACCTCTGCTCAAGTGCAGTTACTGTTTTCATGTCTACATAATTTTATGTATTTTTTTTTTACAAATGTTGTTTTGAAGACACACTATCCATTACTTCCAATGTCTCTCTGCCCATATTTAATCTCCACAGTTAGAGACAGATCATCTCTGATGCAGTACCATCTTGACAGTATGGAAGACTTTTCCCCATTTTGATTAAGATTTTCCTCCATACATTGCATGTAATGAACTAAGTGTAGCTCATGTGTATACCTCTGTGGCAGAGGATCAGCTGACCCCCACACACACACACACACTTTTCCCATCAATTCTAGAGTCCTTGTTCTCAACTGGAGATGGTAATCAGGAAGCAACTGATGAGTAAGCTGGAACAAAGTTACTCATTCCCATCCCCCAAATGTTTTTTACTTGAACCCAGATCTCCTGAGTTACAGGCAGAGTTTCATCTTTCTTTCTTTGAAGCCAGCTATTCTTTACATGCATTCAGAGCAAAATCCTATTGAAATTGCTACAGCTAATTGAATGAGGGTTTTCCCTCCTACTGTGATAGTACTTCAGCCTCTTACCTTAATTTACGCACTTCCATGACAGTTCTTCACTTCAGCAAAGTCAGAGACACCAGAAAGGACTTTGGCTTACTTATTTAAAAC
>NC_056725.1:445084139-445191639 GCF_019279795.1 Protopterus annectens | reverse complement strand
AAAGTCGAACTTTATATATTCAACCCAATATAACTGACTTTCTGAGAATTCAATGTTTTCTTCGAAGACTGCTGTATTGTGGGGATTGGTGAATTTGTACTTTAACCACTGTAGTGTGATCTAGGAGTTGGTATATTGGTGCTTTTTTACAGAAAGTTAATCATATGGTCTTGGCCATATGCAGTTTGATGTTCTGTAATATCGGTGTTATAATATAGACCCATACATATATGGCAATGTGCCAAATTGTTGAAACTGTGTTTGTCAACTCTTTCACTTGGTGCATATGTTTCATCCAAAGGCTGCAATATCGAATGTTACAAATGTTGATGGTTGGAAGAATGACATTTCATAGGTTGTGTGAAGTTTATTTATGAGCAGGTAAGTGGCATGTTTTGTTTTTCACAGCTACCTTTCTCTATTTATGTTCACATATTAGTTTGACAAATACCATCAGGCATTATGTTAGAAAATGTATCATAAACATGTCTATTTAACACATTTCAGTCATTTTAGATGATTAGTCTTCCAACCCACATTCATCATAATCTTAACATCACACAACCCTGCTTCCCCACACTGTTCTAACACATAAGTCCACAATGTATTGGGTCTATATCATTTTATTGAATTGTTATTCAGCGAATCACAATTCGTCGAACCCCTATTTAGAGAACAGCATTTCAGCTAATGACAAAATCTTTCATGGGGTAAGGAAGCACTTGGCCAACACCACAATTTTGCCAATTTCTCCACCATAGTGCGATCTCAGAGTTGGATAGGTTTGATTTTGTGTGGTTTCTGTTCCAGTGTGCCTTTAACAAAGTGCTTTCTTACCCTGGGAAAGATTTCATCATTCGCTGAAATGTCGTTCACTAAAAAGGGTTCGCTGAATAGCAATTTGATAAAATGAAATATAGACCCCAATTTATTAACCAGTATAAATAGACCCTCATAAATATGTTGTACCAAGCTTTTGAAGGAATCTTTTATTTAATTTGAAAATTGCTATACCCTTTTATGACAATTTAGATCATTTTCATATACCATCATAGAGCTGATTAACAACTTTTGGTTGTACCAGGAAACTGCAGTTTATTTTTCCATGAATGCAGAACTTTGCTTCGACCTCACTATCAACAAGGGAAGTTTCATAGATTCTTATCATTCTGTTTATATAGAATAAGGAAAGGCAGAACTGCACACAGCTTTTAGAAATATTGTCCTATTGCCTGTCCATTACCTTTCATTAGCCCCTTTTGTTTTTTTTTTAATTGCTAGTGACTGACTGAGTAAACTGGGTTTTTCCATGTCATTTATACACTTTAAAAGAAATAAACATACAATCTTAATCTATATTAAAGTATCACTATTGATCATGCTATTTGGGGTGTTAAATCCAATGGTCAAAAGGCTATTTCATTTCTATCCAGTAATAGCTTCCTGGTTGCCCAATAGACAGCCTCAGTAACTTGAATCCCACATTTCTAGTATGAAGACAATCCCACATTATATGCTTATATGCTTATAATCAGTTTCTATAGCATGGCAGCTCCAGCAGACAGAGGAAGTAGCCCACCCTCTTTTAAAAAGCCTTACTGGGAGATGCTGCCAAGTGTAAATGAGTGTAAACATAATAAACTACAGCATAGGTGGGATACTTGTATTATAATCAAAGATTAACATCTAGCCCAAACCTTTGACTCATTCATAGTATATGCATTATGTTGTTCCATTTCTTAATAAATTCATCAAACAATTATTCTGCAAATAACCTTGGTCCTTATAGGAGTGATTTATTTTCAGTTTCCCATTATAATTCTCCAAAAATATATATTTAATCTTGAGAGTGTGTCTCACTGGATCATTATGGACCATTTCCTATACTCTACATGACCATACGTTATCCCTGACCTGTACTACTGCCAATTTCAGATTTTCAACTTGGATACCTCTTTGTTTTAGTGTGGTGTAGTAAATTGTAGAATGTTTGATAATGTCCCATATTTCTGTCAAGAGCTACCTTCCTTCATGTGTTTATGCATTCCAGAAAATGGGGCATATACCAATCTGGAGATTTGGAACCCCTCACATCTGTCTCCAGTAAGCTCTCTTCGTCTCATCTTCCTTCCAGTTTCATTCTGTGGTTTCTGTCCACTTTTCCTACTACCCTCGGTCCCATACTTTTGTGTCTTGAGACTTAGTAGTTTGTTTTAATTCCTCTTTTAGGACAATACTTTCAAGCTTTACCTATAGTGGGCAGGGATGCAGCACAGTTGTACTCTATTGGCATTTTGCTGCGGCCTCTTGGTATCATTTGAAGTCAGGAAGGCCTGCTCCTATGCTTTTCTGGAATAAGAAATGTTTTCTTCTCTGTACTTAGAAATGAGTATCATCCCTTACAAAATCTGAGGCAAACTTTTGGAATTTATTGAAATACCTAGATTTATGCTAATGTAGAAAGTGTTTTGACAAGAAAAGTATTTTGGGTAGCATAAGTATCTTTATAATTTATATTCTTGTACAGGTAAGTGCCTTTTTGTCAATTAATGCCAAAACTTTCAGATATAGTGAACATTTCCGTATTAGGGGTAGGAGTGTGTGTGTGTGTGTGTGTGTGTGTGTGTGTGTGTGTGTGTGTGTGTGTGTGTGTATGTTTGCAGATTAGGGTAAAGGCTAGGTATGGGGATAGGTTTAGCACTGTGTGCTTATGGTTGTATGAGGAGTGTGTGCGTGTCTGTGTATCTTGTGTAGATGTGCTTGTGAAAGTATTTTTAATAAGGTAATGTGTAAAGTTGAGGTTAGGGACAGCAGCAGGTTTAGGGTTGGGGTTAGTATACATGAGTAAGGTGGGATGGGGAAAAGTATGCCTGAAGGTTGTGCTAAGGTTTAAGGAGTTTTTTGTTATTGATCACTGTACTTTCGGATCAGTTTCAGTTTAATGATTTGTGTTTTCAATGGTTGTTAATTTTTACTTTTATTTCCAATGTTTTGTGCATTGATTTATCAATATTTTTAAAGGTCAGACTTAGCTCACACACGCACATGTACACACACACACACACACACACACACACACACACACACACACACACACACACACACATACATATCATAATCATGTAAAAATTGTGTGAGACAAGTAAAATAAAAATATAACCTATCCTGAGCAGTCCCACATTAAATAATTCTTAGTTCACTGAAAGGAATCTTAGAAAAGTTGTTTGAAAGTACTATTGATGTATGCATTTCTGTGCCTACGCAAGTTTATGTACTAATTAACCTCTACTGAATGGAAAATGTACTTTAGCGCTATAGTATTACATGGAATTATATTTACACATTCCTTAATTATTGCCATATGGCATATTTAAAGTGGGTCTTTCTTACTAAAAACTATATTCTTAAACTATTTTATAACTTCTCGTGATATTTGTCAGAATATCATTTTATTTGTTATATAAGTTGTTTTTTTAATATGAATCACGTCTCTCAGACTTTAAATTCTTGACTGTTTGCCTAATAGTTGCTAGTATTGCCTGTTACAAGAATGTATGCTGTGTATACTCTTTAAGATGTTTCAGTCTGCAAACAAGCCCCCAAAGCAGGCTATATGGCAAGGCAAGGGAAGAAGAAGACAAAAACATGAGTAAATGGAAGTTAAAAACAAATGCATGCTTAATTTTTTTACAAGTGTGAATAAATAATGGCCACATGATGGCACTGAAGGGTAATGAATAAAATATGTTTCATAATCCATGCACAGGAATACATATTCTTAAAACTCATCTGCTATTTAGAATCTTATACCCTTTTTGAATTTCTGATCCATTTTTCTCTTCATCTCATGAAGGGATTTTCTGAGGAAAGAATAGTATGAAAATGTTCTGATAGTGAAGACATTTGAACAAACAACTGTATTGAAGTTCAGAATATTGGGATATGGTGAAAATTAGAAACACTAAAATTCCAAAATATTATTACGAATAAAAGGGATAATAACCTCCTTTACCTATACTTCAAAATTGTTAATAGCTTAAAATAGTTAATTGTTTGAAGAAGTGAGTGTCTTAAAAACAGGACAGGCAAGCGTCAATGATTCTATTCAATTGATCTGGGGAATCTTTCCTCCCCTTTTATCATGCTTTCTTGATTAGAAATCCATTGAATATTTCCTGCATTGTTAAGAATTATAGCAAAGAGATCTAAGACACACACACACACACACACACACACACACACACACACACACACACACACACACACACACACACACACACACACACACACACACACACACACACACACACAAGATCCTGAAGTTGCAGATTCTCTTCACTTATTCATAGGACTTTAACAAGCATCCCTTTGTACATGTCCCGTAAGTGGCTGAACAGAGGGAAGGAAGTCTGAATACTGAATACTGAAAAGGGATACTGTCAGAAGCTTTGAAGAGGTAGGCGGCACTCTAATATGCTGTGTGTATAATATGACAACTTAGTCACAGAGGATTGGGGTGGGTGGGTGGTGCTGCCGAAGGTAAGCAACAATTTAGAAGGAAAATGTGTCAGGTTAATAACTAAACAAAAGTAAATCTATTTTAAAATCAGCCCACTTAAAATGCCATCATTTGTGTAACTCTGACATATAGGTAATACATATTTACATCTTGCATTTTTTAATTTCTATACTGGTCTTTGAATGACAAAGAACAGGCTAGGCCGTCGCCTGTACTGAACCAAGTGTTTAAGCACCACTTATATATTACTTTCTCAGTATCCATGTTAAGTACACTAATATGTGTTAAATGCAGGGGTACATGTGGTCACACTTTAGTCATGGCCGATAAGTTCATGTTTCAGAATGTTACAGCCCTCTGGCTTATGCCATAGTGTGCCAGTATCCAGAAATCTAGTCTTTGTTTACATACTTTCAATTTTTAGTGCATTCCCATCTCATTTGTATTTTATATTGGATTCTCAGTCTCTTTATTAGATTTTATAGTACTATTTGGTGCATATGGAAAGCAAATGAAAGTTTCATCCAGTAACAATGTAAATTTTGCTTTTTTAACAGTAATGCTCCAGGGGTAGAAACATGGGAAGATTACTTGAGAATTTCATCCATGTGTTATTATTATATTTAAGTGAACATTTGATAACAAGGGACTGAAGTCAGGCATGACTTGAGCTAAAATGTACTCTTAGTGAAAAAGACATTTTGGTTATTTTACTATTTACTGTAATATTGGATAAAACCATTTATCACAGATTAATGTTATGCAAAACAGATACCTGAATTATTTGCTTTTGCATTACAATCAATGGGAGCAGAAGCTGATTGTCAACTTACAATGCATTTTAACTGGGCTAAACCAAGAATAAGCTGTTTGTCAACTTACAATGCATTTTAACTGGGTTAAACCAAGAATAAGATACTTACTGGATATACTTTTCTCTAGAGTTATAAATATAAGCGTTATTTAAAAGTGTATATTCCAAAAGAGGAAAAAAACATAAAGATCAGAGCCTGTGAAAAGTTTTTCATGTAAAAGCGTCATTGCTGCTTGTAGTAACAGTGATTGGTAATTTGTAATAAAATTTGCCAGGTAATAGCCTACAGTAAGAAAAAAATAAAGTGTTCTTTTATTTTCTAAGTTAATTGTACTAATAGATAATGCTGTAACTTGAGGATTTACTTTTCTTCATGAAGACACATGCATTTGGAAGACACTTCATTTGGCAGAATATGTCAAATTCATATTTGATACAACTTCGTTCCGCTAATGAGCTTTCAGACTTATCTTAGAAAAAGGAGTCATCTAATTTATAAGAACATTCATTGGTTACATTCAGTCTTATTTCAATTATCTGGAATTTGTTCGATTACCAATGCTAACAGGAAGACTGGAAGATACCCTGATGTGACAAGATGTTAGTTCATTTTGTATTTTAATAATATTGATTATTTGATCTTTTTTAGATGTGTTGTGAGTCCTGTTATTCTGAAAATTAGTTTTAGCTATAATCAAAACATAATAGCACTTTCTTGCATTTTTTGAGTTTTTGTAAATAAATAGGGAGATGTCTGCATTTCTGTAACTGAGTAAAAGGAAAAACACATGATGTTGCAATGAACACAGACTGCGCATTGTTCATGCAAGTTCATTTTCAGTCTTTGTTAGAGGACAAAATCAAAGCTATGAAGAACAGTAAAAGGAATGCTGAGAGTTACTCAATATGTCTTATGCAAATTGTTAATTGAAAACAAGGTATAATTCTCTAAGGTGGAGTTTACTAGGTAGCATTTCATCCAAAGAAAATAATCCAAAATATATTGGTGAAAGAAAAAAAACTGACAATACTTCAAGGTTATTAATGCTACATCTAAAATCTGAGGTTTGTATGTGAACGTCATTTGATGTCACAGAGGATCTGCCTACTTATGGCCCTCTATTTTTACTACTGCTAATTTCATCTGTAGGGACATTATAAAAGCACCTATGTATTTCAAGATTAATGTTACTTTTATCTCATTTTCCTCTTAAAATGTCTTGAATAACATAAACGTTCAAGAAACCATTTTTAGCTGTCCAAATTCCATATATTCTGTCATTTAATGTGTAATCGTAATGACATGTCATTAAATTCTACATCCCTGACATTTATATATTAGTATTTAAAATAATACGAATGCTTTGTTTAAAACATTACAAATGCTACCCATGAAGTAATATTTAAATGTCATGGAATAGAATGAGTGACACATTCTCCTTTGAGTGAGAAGGGACTTTTTATTTGTGTGTTTGTTTTTCCTGAGGTACTAGACGGCCTGAGACTATAAATATACAGAACATAATTAGTGCTACTGCAAGTTTCGGTTTTTAATAGCTACAATTGCAATACAAAGGATTTCTCCAAAAAAAAAAAAAAAAGAGAAGTATGAGATAATGTTAAACAGTGCATATTTAATTAATGAAATATACTAAGTATAAATTAGTAGGACACCAGTGCTATCTACATTTTTTTCACAGATAATCACTAATTAAAATGGGAGTCAAGTGGGCAGTGCAAACTGAATGCCTGCAGTGTAGGTTTTAAGGTTTCTATCTCTATAAAAGTCTGGTTGAAAGAAAAGTCTGTAACAAAGATTTTAGTATAACTTGGCTCTTTTCGTTGGTCTGTGGTCAAGATTTCTTAGTTGCTTGTTTTTTTTTAAGATTAATCCATTTTGATAATGCTTAAGTGTGCTGATTTTGATAAAGTCTTTTTATGTTTGTATGTTTGTTTTTTGACTATAAGAGTGGCCAATCCTGTTGTAATAATCAGTCATTTTCACTTTATACCTTTGGGTAACATTTTGTAGTTACTTGTTGATTTATACTGATGGCACACTTCTACTTGGACATTTGTGAGATTTTACAAATAAGGGTACTTTATTCCAAATTAATGGTTACTTTTAACAAATTTTCTCTTGATCTGTCTTTAGAAAAAGACATTTCCAAGAAATCATTCTTAGCTCCCACATTTCACATCTTCTATGATTTAATCTTTAGACTTTGCCAAGACCTCATTTGGAATTGCCTATAGAATATGGGATATTTATCTTTATTAGCTAATTTGCTACCTTCAGAAAGCTAAAATTCATGTGGGACACATTTCTTAAAGAAACATATTTCTGATTAAATACCTTATTTATGTTAATCATATCTAGAGTATGGCTGTGCTGTTTATTTAGCATACAGACAAACCCACAAACATGTAATCCAAAAATAAAGCAAAGGTACATGTGCAAACCACTATGTGCAGAGTGGATCATAATAACATAGATAATTACCAGAATTCAAACAGTTTATTAGTATATCAAAATAATTTAACACATTACTATGAGATCTTGTGTTTTTGTAATCATAAAAATAAATCCAATGACTTCTCAGAACCAAACTAGGAATTACATCTAAGTAAAAAAGTAATGTCTTTCGGCTTTTCCTGGTTAGGGGTCGCCACAGCGGAACTCCAGTCTGCTAATGATTGACAGTGGATTTTTACAGTGCCAAGTTGCCAGCCCGATGCCCAACTTTCAAGGAAGGCACACCCATTCATGCATGCACCTACCTGCATGTCTTTAACGTCACTTGACCATGGGAAGGACATGCAGACTCCACACAGAAGGCACTCCAGCTGAGAATCAAACAGGAGAACCTCTTGCTGTGAGGCAACAATGCTAACTGCTGCACCACCGCGGCAGGAATTACATCTAAGTACTTCTTTTAATAGAGTTAAACATAATGAATAACTAACATTTAAAGAAACAATATACCATGCCAAGTCTTGATAAACCTTATATGAAACAATACCATCAAACCTTAAAAAATGTAAGAAGAGTGTATTTAAAATTACAGCATTCATAATATAAATAAAAAGTAAAACGACAATAATTTAGCATAATATAATACAGCTTATGATACTCAGGTTAAAAATAGTGAACTTAATAATACTTAAAAGATACTGATTTGTTTACCCTTTGTCTTAAAACATATGCATGAACTTGTCCACTTCCATATAAATTATGGCCTTCAGATATAATTCTGGACAGGGCAGAGATGGTGGTGCAGCAGTTAGCATTGCCACCTCACAGCAAGAGGTCTCCGGTGTGAATCTTGGCTGGGGTACCTTCTGTGCAGTCTGCATGTCCTTCTGTGGTCATGTGTGCTTCCTCCAGGTGCTTCAGTTTCAGCCCACATCCCAAAGACATGCTGCAGGTGGATTGAACACTCTAAACTGGCCTTAGGTGTGAGTATGTGTCTTCTATGGAAAGTTGGGTGGTGGGCTGACAACTCGACACTGCAAAACTCCACTGCCAATCATTCTGTGGTCCATTGTTCCACTGTGGCAACCCCTAATGGGAGAAGGAGCAGAAGTTCTCTTTTTTGATGATTGGAATGACAACAGTGAAAGTGCAAATAAGAACTAGAGAACTTATCCTTTCTTCATATATTTGATATAAGTATATTCAAAGTGGAGTCCTTAGAAAGCAAAATATGTAAATAATTAATGGACTTGTTATGATGTGTGAATGTAAATTCCAAGAAAGAAGCAATTTGTGAAATAAACATAATTAATTGATATTGATGTTATGGGTGGCTGGTTCACTTGGCCAGAAGTATGTAGAAATAGATACAGAAGACCTAAGCCCATTTTATATAATGAATTTCAAGTGGAAAATACACTGGGACAAATTCCAAAAGAGTTGTTCTCAGTGTAAGTGGCTTACTTCAGTCTACCTATCTATAAATAGGCTTGCCCCATGGACAAGATTCCAAAAGTCCTGATATCAACCTGCTCTCAGTGTAAGTGGTAACTGAGGGCAAGTCTTTTGGAATGTCATAAGAAATATAAGGCCCTTGTATTACTATATTCTTATTAGACTGACAGAATTAAGAATATGACCAAGAGGAACTGAAATTTAGCATTCAGTGCAGGCCTAAGAACAAAATTAAGTGGTGAACTAATAATTGTGTTTAGAAAGATAAAAACACAAAAAAAAATTTGGAGAAAGGTATGGGGAGTCAAAGGTTTACAATGGATAAAATTATGTCAGAATTTGGACATTGTAAATATTGTAAACTCATCTGGGACTGTTCCCCTGTTACAGCTCAAGGATATGATAAAATAATAGCATGTCAGGGTAGATATTATTATGAGGCATCAGGAAGTACATATCTTGTCTCTTGTTTGACATGTAGCAGTTTTTATGCAGGAAAGACATAGAGATTATTAAAAGCAGGATCTACAAGCAGTGTTATAATATTAAACATAGGAATACTAATAATGCCTTATGTAAGCAATTCTTAAAGTGTGATGGTTTTTAAATGTTTTTATTCTTTATCCTAGAGAAATTTGAAAGAAATCCTAGGGGAGGAGAATGGGACAACAAACTAGAGCATCGAGAATTTATATGGCAACTGAGACTGAATGCAACTAAACTGCCCAGTCTGAATGACTAGATATCTACTTCGAGAGTTTTAAAACTACACTCTGCAAAATTATAAATCATTTCTATTTTACTCATTGATGTTAATAACAACATATATATTTTTATTAAAGTATTATTTTTATCAAAATAAATATATGCAGTTTTTGTAATTGATTTAAAAAAAGTAAAAAAAAAAAGGAATGTTGGAATCGTGATGTCACCCATTCTGTGATTGGTTGTTGAATATTGTCATGTGATCATTTTTTTTTTTTTTGGTGTTTCCTGTGTTCAGATGTTCTGGTGAAATCTCTAAAATGTTGTGGAGATGAAAGCACCAAACATTTATTAAAGATAGGTGTGTGACATGCAGTTTTTTTCAATGTGTTATATTATTTTAAGTGTATTTGGTTGGACATGACGCCAAGCCATCATTCGGCATTTTGGAGTTACACAGAACATTTAGCTATGTATAAGATCCTTTATATATCACAACTGCCATTTTGCAGAGGGGCAGGGTGTTTAAGGATGTTTGCCAAGTTCAAAGAGCGTCCTTCTACTCTCTCTCTCTCTCTCTATATATATATATATATATATATATATATATATACATATCCATTTTAGTACCTGTCATATCATTTATATTATTTGCCCTACAAGGGTTATCAAACATCTTCTTCAAAGTATTCTCTGTTTTATATACAAAATTAAGTTGATCCCCAAGTTTATTGCACATAATTTCATTTGTCTTAAAAATGGTCCAGTTATTTCTTATAATATTATTCGCCTCAGCCTTAGATAGTAAAACTAGGGATCTCTAAGTAAAACTAGGGATCCAACTAGTCCAGTCACCAACAAGGATAAATAAAAACTCCAGCAAGTACACTACCCTGGATTGGATACTAGTCAGTAAGAACCCCCAGTCATATATAACAGGCTGCTTATCAGATAGCCTCAGTGATCACTCCCCAACATTCCTACTCAAAAAACACCTGTACCAAGCTAAATCTGTCATCTATCGTCAAATACGTACAAAAATAAACTTAAACCCACTCACATTCATCTCATCCCTCAAAGAATGTAACTGGCAGGCTCTAAAGTACCTCAGTCTAGATGACGCAGTTGAATTTTTTAATACTACCTTCCTGAACATCCTTAATTACCATGCTCCCATAAGATTTTCCAGAACCAAAGCACAACCCTCCCCATGGCTACAGAAAACCACTAAGTCAGAAATGAAAAACAGGGATAAAGCCTGGGAGCACTGGCGCAAAACCAAAACCTCCGCAGCTAGACAGAAATTCCTAGAACTACGCAATAGAGTCAAAAAGCTAATAAAATGGAACAAATTCCAATACTACCAGTCTGCCCTAGACTCCTCACAACACAGCCCCAAACAATTCTGGTCCTCCATAAACTCCATCCTCCACCCAGGTAAAGTCAGTACCCCTCCTCCTAACATCCCTCACTCCTCAGAAAATATTGCTACCTCATTCAACACATACTTCACCCAAACCATACTATCACTAGCTAAACAACACAACCCCCCTCCCCTCCAACCCACACCTTCAACTAGTAATCTCCCACCTGCCTTCTCTTTTTCTCCTGTACCTACCTCCAACATAAAAAAACTCTTAACTAAACTTAAACCCAACAAATTAGCAGCAGACAACCTCCCAAGTGAATACCTACAAATCGCAGCTGATGCTCTGGCCTACCCAGTATCCATCTTGATTAACCGATCTCTGTCAGAAAGTTACATTCCCACATTGTGGAAAGTCTCACATATAATCCCCCTCCACAAAGGCGGACCCTCTGCAGAACTAACCAATTACCGCCCCATAGCTATTCTCTCTCCACTCTCCAAAATACTAGAGAGATGCATACACTCTCAGGTCTCACACTACCTCCTTACTAACAACCTCCTTTCCAGTACTCAGCATGGTTTCCGACCAAACCATAGCACCACCACAGCCTTACTATCCTTTACTAATACTATCCTTCAGCATAAAAACAATGGCTATCTCCCCTCTGCTACCTTCCTAGACCTATCTAAAGCATTTGACATGGTCCCACACAAACAACTTATCTCTGTCCTCAATAACCTATCCTTCTCACAATCAGTCACCAACTGGTTTCAGAGTTACCTGTCTGACCACCAACAATCCGTTGTATGGCAGAATGACATATCTCCCCAACTACCTGTCTCCATAGGGGTTCCCCAAGGATCCATCCTTGGACCCCTACTTTTCTATGTTTACACCAATAATCTAGCCTCTGCCACCAAACATGGCACACTCATCCAATACGCAGATGACTCGACCATCATCTGCTCAGCCCAGTCCCTACCCAAACTGCAAAAAGTCACACAGGAAGCCTTTTCCTCTGTTGAAACATGGTTATCCGATGCCCAATTAATACTCAACCCAAACAAAACTAAACTACTCATCTTCCAACCCACCAAACATACTCAAAACAACTCTCACTTTAACATCACAGCAAAAGACAACACCACTATATACCCAACTGAACACACCAAATTGCTAGGAGTGGAAATAGACAATAAACTAAAATTTGACATTCACATATCCATGACCATAAAAAGTCCACAAAAACTAGGAGCATTATACAGAAATAAACAATTTCTCACCAAAGCAGCAAAGATTTCAATAGCAAATTCCCACCTTATCTCCAGCCTACTTTATGCCTCTCCAGTATATACCAACCTAAGGCAATGTGATCTAAACAAGCTAGAGACCTGCTACAACAAAATCGCCAAATTCACCACAGGGGCATCCTACCGTAGTCACCACTGTCTCTCACTTGCTGAACTGGGCTGGCTTGAACTCCCTCACCTCCTTCAGTGGTATCAACTCTCACTCACCCACAAACTAGTAAACCATCCACTAAATGCCCCATCCCTCCAGAATCTACTCCAACCCTATCGCACCACCAGGCCACTAAGATCCAGCAACAAAAATCACTTGCAGATCACTAAAGCCAATAACTCTGCTGGTGAAGCACTATTCTCTTGTGCCATAGCCAAATTATAGAACTCACTCCCACCCACAATTACCTCCATACCATCATGCACCAACTTCAAAACTTTATTAAAAGCGCACCTAAAAACATGCTGGCTATGCCCTTGCAACTCCCACTCTAATATCATCCACCCCATCCAACTACTACCTTTCTTTCCACTCCACTAACTACCTTGATGATAGCAAGCTCAGATGCTCATAAACCTAGTACTTATTATACAGCAGGAACTTCTCATTGTTACATTTGTTAATGCCTGTTATGTACTTCACAGATAAAGATTCTAGTTGTCTACTGATGTACTATGTTCTTCATCTGTAAATATGTTGTTAGTAATTTCTATGTTAAATTGTTAATCGCTATGTAATCCAATGTAACTACTGCCTGTTTATTTTAACTGTGGAGCTTTTCTCCCCGGGCCTCCACTGAAAATGGACCCATGTCCAGTCGGATACTCCCAGTCAACAAATTTAAATAAATAAATAAATAATAAAAATAAATCTCTCAAAACAGTGACTCTGTTGTAGCACTAATATGTCTGCCACTCAAGAGGTCTGCTACAACATTAGACTCATCAAGACCAACCCCAGTAGTGGTTTATATTTGTATCTCCATTGTGCATCTATGTCATAACCTCTTTACTGTCCAGATGTTCACAGATGTCCAGATTTTTGCCTCATTGTTTTTGTCAGTTCCTCATAAAATGTGTGGTTTTCACGATTTTGTGGCAAATCAGTGAGGATTGATTTCACCTGATAATGACATATATTTGAGTTTCAGACTCAAGAAAAATCCTTCAGAAAAATGCATAGTAACACAAGACCTTTAATTCTAGCAACATTCTAGGTTTATAACAGCAATATTTAAAAACTGTCCCTATTCTTTGGGGCTTTGTTCAGATTTTTTGTTCTAAGAGATTGAGAGCTATGAGCTATGTTGATACTAATATCTGTAACTCTACTCTTATGATAACCCCTAGCCAAAACATACCTTCTAGCTTCTTTCTTTCAAGATCAAAACTTGATCTATCAGAAATCATCCATGCCAATTTAATAAATTTACTGCTTACTAAACTTTTCTTATAAGTCACAGGTTGGAAGCTTTGAAAATGCAATTATGCATTACTAAATGTGTCTAGATAACTGACTATATCCTTAGTATAATTAAAAGTAAACTTTAAAAAAATGAGTTGACAAATGTCTATATTAAATAAATTCTTGTACCATATTTTCTGACCCAGTACATAAAATAAAATGTCATCCAGGTATCTCAAATCTAATTTACAGTACTTGAAAAACTCATTTGGAAATGCATGTACTTTTCCCAACCTTTCATTACCAGCTTACCAAATATCAGATCACATGCTGTACTCATGGCCACACATCACTTTTACTTATAAACCTTTACTTCAGAATATATGTGGTTATTATCCATAATGAGGTTCAGAAAGTCTATAATTAACTGAATTTCTTTAGATGAAAGAACATTACATGTCATAACACCCTCTCAGAAAAATTCTATACCCTCACTTTGGGGAATACATGTAAATAAATCTATCACATCTATAGTAAGAAAAGTTAAACTGGGGACCATTAATCACTTTTAACCTCTTTAGGAAATCCCAAGAATCTTTCAGCATATGAATAGGCTTATTAAACTCTGGTTCAAGCAATCTGTTAATAAAAACTGCCAGTGGATATGTTTTCAAACCCTGTGCCACTACTACAGGCCTAAATGAAGATTTTATAAAATCTCTATGCACTATGGGAATCCCAAAAATTACAGGTGTAATGGGTCTAAGCATAGCTAAAAAAAATCCTAGGCTGTCTGATAGATTATCCCTTGCATAAGACAATTATATGAAAATAAATTGGCACCTCTGTAGGCTATATTGACCTGATTTCTTAACACTAGCGAGTAAGTGTTGGAGTGTTGGTATCCTATAAAATTTCAAACATGACACTAGATTAATCTATAATTTCAAATAATACTGTGCCACCCCTTTATCTGATTTCATTATACAAATGGACTTGTCATGTAATAATATTTTCAAAGTTCCCCTTTTGCATTTAGAAAGGTTATGGAACCTGTTCCTTTGCTTAACCATAGCATACTTATGAATATCCACTGTATAGGCCTTTTCAAATGCTGAAATTAAATTAAATCAAGCTGCTTGCTAGGAATAAATGCAAAGCCCTTTTCAAATATTGAAAAAAGGTTGGTGTTAACATTAATATGATTGCAGTTAAATATTGCTTCCATTTTGTGACATTAAAACCCTTATCTTTATAGGTATTGTACTAAATATACAAGTAACATTGTTAGTGATTATTTTTAACTTGAGCATCATAAGCTTTGTATATGATGCATAACAATGTTTTACCTTTTTAGTTATATTATGAATAGTGTAAATTTAAATGCACAATTTACACGGCTTTAATATTTATATAATGACAGTTTTTATATAAGGTTTTTCAAGTTGATTATTCATTATGGATAAGAGCACAAGATCTTGTAGTAGTATGATAAATTATTTTGATATACTAATAAACATTTTGAAACCCAAAAACAATCAAAACCTTCTAGTTCCTAATGTGCCCTTCAATTTCTCCTCTTCACCTGCCCCTTACATATCTTAACTGACATGTAGTTTCCATTTTCAAGAAGAAATTGTTTTTCTGAACATTGTAACTTTCAGAAGACAGTGGCAGGAACACTCATCAAGTGTGGCCTTTTATTCTTGGCTTTCTCCGTTTTTTCTTGCTGACCAAAGTCCATTGTCAATTACCAGCACAGAGCATGACTCCAAAGTACAGTATGCAAAACCAAGACATTAGTTTAATTGCATGCTTCCAGCTCAGATAAAGGAGATTGTAAGATTAATTGATAGATGAGTGAGGCAGTAGGACTACAGGCTTTTTACTGGATTGTGCAGTTGAAGCAAACACTGAATCATTGGTTGAAACTCTCAATTTACTTTTACTTCCATTTCGCAGACTCACATGTGATCATGATCTTTTGGTAGTGACTGAAAGTCTGAGATCATAAACTCAAGCAGCAGACTTGAGGGTCCCTTGCAGGACAGCTGGTGTCATTCTCCATGACTGAACAAGGAGCAGTCCAGGATGGTATTAGATACACTCACTGCTCTCCTATATTGAACATAGTCAGAGGAGGTGTTATTGACACCTGGTGTATGCCTGTTAATAGTCTGCCACCTGTGTACAAAGCATAGCTCACTGGGTTGAAGTCTTGGTCAGTCAAAGGTCCAGATGGAGAGAGTATAAGTCACAGTTTGCCTAGGAACATCTGAGAACTGCATGTGGATAACTGAAGATGTTGCAGGGGCAGGATGGTCTATTTATCTTGATTAATTTGCTGCCACTATGACCCAAACCAGGACAAGAAGTTTAGACTATCAAAGGATGGTAATGTCTACCTTTTTGAAACCCCATAGCTCATTTGCATTCCACTACTGTATTAACTAATGTATCAAATAGATTCTGTGCCCTCTCTGTAAAGTATTATGTCCAAATAGCTGTCCTGAACCTGTCCCCTATCATTTGCCACTTTGGAATCATGTGCTCCTGTATATTCCTAATTATGAGGTCATTTTCTTACCCCTACTGACTGTGCTGTGCATCCATAAAATATCTTCCTTCTCCTCAAATGTCTGTAACTTCAGTTTGAACTGCCTTGCCACTCAGCCTTAGACCATTTTACACACTAATGTATTTTTGTAGCACTTAGCTATCAATTTTCTGTCCTCCTACTCACTTTCTCTATATGACCCCCATAAAGCAATCCAGATGGGACTTCATCAGTCATCTATACTGTAGCTGAATGACCTTACATATTTACACATTCTTACATTTTGTTTGCTTTTGTCACTGTTCAAGCACATTGTTTTTCATGATCCCTTTATGTTTTCTCATCATCCTTATGTCCTACTGTTCTGCCTATTGAATGGTTCCCATCATATGCAGTACGTTCTCCAGTGATAATTTCTTTGAAAGTAGATTTAACTTAAACTTCTGGCATTAAATGTCTGTTGGAACCAACTTGCTCACTCTGACAGTTTCATCATCCAAACTGAGACTGGTTCTGCCTTCACTTACAAAATCCTCAAGTCTGATGTCACCATAAACAGGTCTGCCTTGTCTACTGAGCCACAAAATGTCAGACATATACAGACTGAATACAGCCAGGTTCAGAATTGGCCACTTAGGTATCCCTTTCATGACACCTTTCTACACAGATACTATCTAACCCACTATTACTTTGTTTCCTCCCTGTTAACTGGTTCTAAACAAGCTTGCCTTCTTGGCCCTGATGCCCTAAGCTCCTTAGCTTTTTTTTTTTAATAAGCTTCTTGTATGACAGCATATTGACAATTTGACCAAAATCCACATATATAACATATTCCATCTATGCTGCTGGTCATACCCCTTATGACCACACTTAAAAAAATGAAGCAGATTGCTCTTCCCTGATGTCATGATTGAGAACCTTGATAATTCTTAACTAGGACCCTGATTTTGCATGATTCCTACTATCTTCATCCATATTATCCATAAGCTCACCTGCATGCAACATGAGAATGCTTGGTCTGCAGTTTGCTGGTTTTCTTCTTGACCACAAGCATAAGGATACCACTGGTGACAACTTCCAGCCAATCGATACAATTGAAAAATTCACTGTACATTCAAGCAAAAGACTCATGCTTACTCTGCATTCTAGTTAGACTAGCCAGTCTACTAACATTGCCCTCAAAACTCATCTATGTTTCTCTCCCCACCTGTCCTCCTGCACCATCTTAACACACACTTAGCATTGTGGGTTGTTCAAGTTGTGTCAGATGTTTGGACAGAAATATACCAAAGGGGCATTATACTCCATGACCAGCCTGAATAGTGCAGGATACAGTGGAATGATCACATCCCTGGACCTGGCCATCATTCCTTTAGGAATAAGTCATGCAATAAAAGAGTAGTTTCTTACAATAGTGGATACATGGTGAGCGTGGGGAAGTTTGCTATCTGCATAGGTTCCCAGGTCCCTGTCTACTGGATGAATATTCAGGGCTGTGTTTTAAATGATATAGTTACAAGGGACTTCTTGCTTGCCAAAGATACTGTTATACATTTCTTGGTATTTAATTTTAGTACATGGTTTTGACACCAGCTATTGGTTTGAAAAAGGTCCTCTTGGAGAATCTTGGTGACCTCCAAGAAGTAAATGCCAAAGAGGAATAGCCCAAGGACTGAACTCCATGGCACATCACTAGTGACAAGTCTTTTGGAGGAGAAAAAGCAGCCCATCCTAATTTCCTGGATTCTATTTGTAAGCCCCTTTGCTATCAATTGGGATTAAAATTTAGCTGGGTAGTTTATCTATGGTATCTGAGTGTGGGAAGGTGTCAAATACCTGTGTGAGTGGTATCCACTCATCTGCTTCAGTAACCTTCTTAAAGAAGACAATCTAGTTAAGTAGGCAGAATCTCCCCTTGACAAATCCAAACTGGCTTGGGTCAAGCGTTTGTAGGTTACCTATGTCCTTATTTATGAATTCCAAAATGATCCTTTCATAGCTATAGAAGTGAAGCTGGTCAAGGCGATAATGGTTACTGTCCTCCATTCATTTAGCACAAAGCTTGTTTGGAGGTTAACATTGAATAGCCTGTGTAGGGGATCATACTGGGGATTGTGCAGGGGACCATACACGTCCTGCTTTAGGATGATCAGTAAGCATCCAGGTATGTTATCTAGCCCCATAGAAGAAGTATTCTTGGCCTTTGATATTGCCTTGAGTACTTCTTCATGGGAGATTTGTGGGGGTGTAGATGCAGGTAGAGGATATGGCAATGTAGGATGGAATCAGATGAGTATGTGATATTGTTTATTATTAGAGCTGCTTAGTGCTGGGCATTGTTTCTAAGATTTCTGACATAGCTAAATAAGGCTCTGTGGTTGTTGTTTCGAAGGTTTCTAACAGTTAAAAAAGGCTTGGTGGTTGTACTTTGCCCAGGTAGCTGTTTCTACCTCATATCTGGCTTTGGTTAATTTGATCCAGGTCTGGAGTCCCTCTCTTACATTCCTTGTTTCTTTTACCCCCTAAACCTTTCCACAATATCTTCTTGCTCCTCCTCTCACATTTCTCCCTTTTCCAAACAACTTCTTTTTCCTCTTCTATCACCTCTCTTACTTTTACTTTCCTTACTTAATTTACTCACCAAGCTTTCCTTGTTACTTTGGTTTTTCACTTCCATCTCCTCCCTCGTCTTTTAATTTCTAACAGTATAAATATTATTATGAAATCTGCAAAGGTTGCAAACAGCATAATAACACATTAGTACACATGTATGTATCACTGCTGTATAACATTGCTTTTCATGTTGGAATGTATTCTTATCATTTTTAAATGCATTGTTTTATGTGGAGCTTTACTCTCCAGGGCTGTGCTTAAAAGGGGCTAGTAGCTCAGTTGGACTAGCACAGTCAAGAAATGGAAATAAGGTTCTACATGATGCAGCGGCATGCAGAAAACTTGCAGAAAATATGGCTGTCAGTAGAATTAGAAAATGTTAGATTGCTGTCACATTAGGTAAGTGGGGATTATAGTGATCTTAATGCTAACCTATAAGCTATATGCTCTGACAAAGAAATCTAGATCACTTAAACATGCATACAGGTAAAAAGCTTTCTAATATTGTTTCTGCTCTATACTTTGCTATCGTTCTGTGTGGGGTGATAAAGATAGTTGAAGCATCTGAGTGTTTTTACATAGCCAACTTTATTGCTTTGTGAGATGTTTTAAATAACTGAATAATTTGCCAAACAAGTTTAATCTGTAAATTTATAAGCTGTCTGTAAGCTCACACACTAGCTTTCCCAGCTATAACTAACATGATCCAAAGTCAAAACCCTTAGCATTTTGCCTAGCTTATTATTTTATATTCATAGTCATCCTGATGGTGCAAGGTTAGAAGGCCCATTACAAATAACATCTCAGGTTTAATTAACAACATAGATGCTGAAGGAACAGCCAAGAATGATTTTCTGTGGAAGTGGATCTGAACGCCCATTTACATTCAGTGTTCAGTTTCATGGCATTGTGTGCACACAATCATAGGGGGTCAGGAAGGTATGGCAATAAAGCATATAATGCTATATACTCTAGTGACAATGTTATGGATTTGAACTTTTCTGGAGAGATCTTCTGTCTGTCACAGCAAGGAAACAAGTATGCAGACTTGGCTTTTCACAGGTGATTTAACAATGTATGCATCTCAGTTGGTTACACACATATTTTCATGCCCTAAAGATCACAATGCTGTGGGTTCCAATCCCCCATCATATACTTGGATTCATATTCCAATACTGACACTGCAGAATGGTAGTAATGCAGTAATGGGGATCTGCACTATGAGGTACCGTACTTCAGGTGTGATGTTACACTGAGGTGCCATGTGTCTGCGTTATCTGTGCCCTGGAGTGTGTTAAAGACTCCATGACACTTATTAGAAAGAAAAGCAGGACATTTCTCATGATGTCCTGGCTAAATTACCTCGTCTGTATAAATACTATTTCAGCTTTCCCTGTAAAGAGGCAATGCACTTAGTGGAACTAATACTGCCGACAAAATCTAATAAATCAATCTGTGGTGGTATAGCTAGGACTGTGAAGGAAGTGGACACTGTAGAAATATTTACTTTATTTTCCTATTCTTTTAAAATAACTTGCTAGAACTCATCTATTCACTGTGCATGACTGTTGATCTGATTATTTTGAGGTCTAGTCAGTAAATGTACTGGTGAAAAAAGAAAATTATCAGATTAACATTCTAACATACCTACAGCAAGTGGAGAATTACAGCAGTGATGATTAACTCGCATAAGCTCAAATACTGTGCGCTAACAAAGCAGCACAGCAAATTAGTAGTCTGCTATGACATTAGCTAACAATGTCAAATTCACATGCAGAGGAACTACATAATACCAAGGTCTACTTTACTCCATAATTTTATGATGGATAACACACAGTGATGTGAACACTCTGCCGCAGCACAGACTATGCATGTGTTAGATATGCCATTACTTTGAAGGGTAGCCTGATGCCCATCTGCCAACTTCTGCAGCAGCTGGTCTCCCAAAGCTCTTCTAAGCAAACTGCATACCACCATATACCATCATAATATGGAAGATATATAATCCAGTGACCTAGTGGTGTGCAGGCAACCTGGATAATGAAGAATATTTAAAAAAATCTCTTTTTTGTCTCCTTGCTTCACACATCAGAAAACTGCAGTGCCTCTGCCCATTGACAGGCTTACTAGCCTCTTGTTCCATCCCTGGGCTTTCTCAGATGAGGTCTTGGACTGGTTTAGAGCCTAAAGGCATTCTGGGAGGGGCTGTGCCCTCAAAGTTGGCCAGGATTTTTTCTTTTACGACTTACCCCTGTTCCACACTCAGAAGGAATTACCAATGTGTCCAAAGTATGAGCATGTGATAGAGACATGCTGGAGCATCTCCCCATTTCCACAGCAGTAAAACCAACATCCACCACCCCTATCCCCTCTTTGGATCATCACCCCACCTCTTATGTCTCATGTGACCACCCTCCCCCCATGATAGTCACCCCCATCCTTTTCTGTCACTAAGTCAAATGTTTGGACTGCTAGCTGAACAGAGGGTGACTATACTGTAGTCAAAACTTTATCCCTCTATGCTATGATACAGAGGGACAAAGTTTTGACTACGGTACAGGTGACCCAGATTTAAATAGAGGCCACGATACTGAAGGAGTTCATCAGACAGGCTGGAACTTAGAAGCTGATACCAGCTTGCTCACCCTGGGAGAAGGAGTTAGTATATGTCCTCCCCTACAGGATCTACACCTGTGACTTGACTGAAGGTGAACCTTCTAGCCGCGAAGCCAGAACGTAGGAGCATGGACCTGTCAAGGGGATCATCATTCTCCAACTAGGCGTAGCAAATGTGCAGCAGAAGGAAGCAGGCATTGCAGCCCTCACACTGTGACTGCTGGCCAACAGATGGAGAGGTTAGGAGCACAAGGAACATCATTTATGAATCCATGCATGTAAATATAAAAATTGACTCACAATCCTAGCCATTGTCAACAATATGTCTGATTTGTCTCATCTGTGGTGCAAATTAGTTAGGGAAACCTTAAGTATTTAACTTTTGTCAGAAGGCAGTTGCTACACATGCAGACAATAGTCATGGAGGAATTAAACAATATAAACAAGCTAAATCTGTATTCAATGGTGGCCAGGAGTGAGGACGAAAGATTAAATGAACACATTACTAAAAGGAGTTCTACAGCTAAAAAGTCAGCTGTAAATTGTCATCTCTTGGGGATGAGCATTGAAGGGAAATCTGAAGAGGGAAACAGCTTTTATCTTTCATTATTGCAGAATCAACAGGACATAACACGTCACTTAATTAGTATGTGTCAGGATTCTGTGCTGGATTAAAATATTGTCATACAATTGATATTATTTTCATAGTGAATAGCAGGGAAAATACAAAACTCAACAATTATCACATACTGAAATTTGTCACTAGACTCATTTCCATAACATTTTTATTGCAGATTTCATAATGTGGTTAGTCTACTTATGCTCTAATCTCAAATATCTCTGTGTTTAAATAATTGTGTGGGTTGCTGAATTAACTATGTTTTAACCAAAGAAAAGGACCTAAGTTTCACCGTAGCCATGATACCTTTATTTCACAAGTAACACGCTGTTTCACGAGTTGTTGCTTTTAATAACCGTTTTAAATATAAGCATAGGTGTTAGTGAACATACTGCTGCTTTAAAAATGGTCTCTAATTATCAGCAACACATTGTCAAGCACTTCATCATTAGTGTAATTAGCTATAAACCTTGGAAAAAGCATTGCTTTTAATGACTGCACACACTGACCAGTTTGCAACATTACATCAAACTGCTGTAGAAACACTTGTCAAAACAAAAAGCTTATACTGCATACAAAATCTGTAGAATAGATGTAATGAAAAATGGCTTCTAATGGTATTTGCCTAGAGCATGTTACTATTTTATTTCTTTCAGGATATTAAATCTGCTCCCTGGCAAAAATGTTGCTGAAAATATAAAACCAAATGTAAATTTATTTGTTACAAATATTGATCTTCCTTTAATTGTTTTAGGTGTTTAATGCATTGCATGTAACGATATGCATACATAGATTTTTGCGCGAAGTAACTTCCCCTACCCCTGTAGCACTTTTTCAATTTAATTTGCAGATGAAGAAGAGTAAAAATGAGGCCCGATAGTGCAGCAGAAATCTGCAGTATCAGAAATGCGATTAATTTATAGTCATGAGATACTTTTGTATGAACACCTCTTCTAAAAATACATTGTGCCAAGTGTGACTACTCTACTTAACAAAGAAATGTATTTGCATACAGACACATGTTCAAGCATAAATAAACAAAAATAAATGTAGAAAAACAGAGTCGGGCTACAGGCTGACCAGCTAGACAATCTAGTCCATCTACCTTCTTATTGCTAGTAAAACCACATGATCTATGACTTTTTCTCTCCTTCTCATATATTTATTTGTGTCTCTTCTGTGTGTTCTTCAATTCAGTGCTACATTTGAAACTATAACCTCAGTGAGAGGTGTACTTTATGTGCCAATTACCCTCTAGATAAAGAAAAATGCTCACTTTACATCTGAAGTGTCTCTCCCCTTTCTTAGAATTACATTTTATTGTTATTCTCTGTCTTTTTTCTGAATCCTGTTGCCAATGTACTGTTTAGTAAGACCAGTATGCTCTCTCTCCAGCCAGTAGTTATTGTTCCTGTGATCTTATAGGTACTATACAAAAGAAATTGCTTCATGGTAACTATCTCCCCCAAGTTAGCTAAGATAACCTCAACCACTTGGTCTGATTAGTATAGGCCAGCTCTGGTCTGTGAACCCATGTCCCCCGAGGTGCACTCAGTACTTTGTGTATAGGCAGCACAGAACAGGCTATTCCATAGCCATTCCTTGATCAATTAGTTTGGTCAGCCAGCCAGATGACTATTACATTAATCTGTCATGATATTCCTGAAGTCAATTCATAATGCTCTGAATGTTGCACTCCTCTGGCATCAAAAATCTCTGTAGTTGCAAGATTCAGAATTAACTGTAAGACTTATTTGCCACACTATAATTTCTGCTTTTGTGAAGAGAATATTATCTGTCTTTTTCTCTTCTCATGTTCATAATATTCTTTTGTGATTTGTTTGAAAAGTTAGTCAATGATCTCTTTAATTCTCCTGTCAGTTCTCTGTAACTGTTAGATGGAATCCTATCATACCTCACTCTGTTTTATTGTATTAGTGCTTGTTTTAGAGGATGTTTTATTTATGTATTTATTTAGATTTGATTACTGGGTAGTGACTGACTGGGCCTGTAACCATTTTCAGCGGAGAACCATGGAGAAAAGCTCCAAGTAAAGTTACAAATGTTAAAGAAAAAATATACATGGTACAATAAAATAAAGCAAGGGTGCAAGCATGACAAAAACAAAAGTTAAAAATATACATATAATAAAAATAGAGATGAAAGTGTACTCGCATATAAAGTCAGAGTTTTATTTATTGAAAGTATTAATGTTTTTAGCACTACCTGGTTTGAAAGACCTAAAATCGACCTTTTAATCTAAGGTCCTCCTGTAATTTGGATTTAGCAACTGATTTTGTTTCTCTGTGACAAGTAAGCAGCAGGCATTCTCAATTAGTATCATAACATTTTATTTAGCCATCACTCTCTTTGTCTTTGTCCCTTAATACTGCATGCCTTTATCTGCCTTAAAGTGCCACATAATATACTATTATAATGCTCATTTGCTCTTACTAATTAATTTTTTAGCCAAGCTTTCATATCAGCCTTTGCTGTTGTTACTGCTGTTCCTCTTTCTTAATTCATTACTGCTCTTTCTTAAAGTTCTTGAATGCTAATGATTCTGATGCTGTTTGTATTGTGCTCTTCATCCGGCCACACCTCCCATCCTCTTAGCACAAGAAATCAGGAGAAAGCCTAAAATAATGGAGGGGGGGGGGTCAAAGGCCCCAAAATAGGGACAGATTTTAAATATTTCTCTTGTAAATTAGAAAGTTACTAGAGTAACAGTTTTTGTGCTAGCATGCATTTTCTGAAGGATATGAAGTCTGAAACTAAAATGTATGTCATTAATTAGTGACTTCAACCCTCAGTGATTTGCCAGAAAACAGGAGCAGACCAAAAATATGAGGCAAAGATCTGGACATTCTGAAAAAAAAAACAGATAGTTGAGAGGTATGCATCCCACACTGCTAACAATTATTCATAGTACACTATTCTACTCTTTAATGACTTCCTGTTTCAGTTGCCACTAATTTTTATTGACCATGACTTTAATTTCCTCATTTGGATTTTTATTATTTGCTTCTGAAATTGGATTGTAGTCCTATTGAAGGTTAATTGAAATGCTGATTTTCATAAGGTTCATAAGTAAATGCAAAACTATCTGTCTGCTGCTTACTATATCCTTAGTCATTAGACAAAGGTCAGAATTAAATCCTATACCTTATACCTCTGAAGTTATGACTTTAACCATTATACCAACCTCTCATTCTAAAGCTTTATCCCTATTAGTACTCAAACATATGTGAGTGTGCCATATCAGCATCAGTTCATAGGTTCATAGTTTCATAGGTAGGTACTAGGCTATCGGCCCTGGGGCCTATACAAGCCCAGCCAAAAAGGTACCCTGGCTTTTGCCACCCAAGAAAATTATTTTCCTGTGCCACTGTCGAGCAGAGCCACAGAAGTGATCCCCGGGGTGAATTTCCTATTTCGCATCCAATCATCAAGATTTTTCTTGAAGAGTGCTAATGAGGAGCTTTGTTTGATATAGATAGGTAGTTTATTCCAGAGTATGGGAAGTCTCTGGGACAGGAATCTATCTCTCTGGCATGTTCTGTTTAGTGTGGTGACAAGGTTTAGGTCCCTAGAGCATGTAGCTCAGAGGGATTGGGATTTAAGTGGAGCATGTCCAACAGCTCTGGGTTTGACATAGCTTTGTATGTTAGGCAGAGATCACCTCTGAGTAGGCAATATGCGACAGAGTAAAGCTGGAGTTTTTTGAGAAGGTCTGCGTAGGGCATCTGTTTGAGGCCAGTAATCCTCTTTGTGAGGTATTTCTGTGGCCTTTCCAGTTGTTGTAGATGTCTTGTGAGGTACATACCAAAAGGGGCATTGTACTCTATAATGGGCCTAATGAGTGATGAGTAGAGGGGAACAATGACCTCTTTTTTTCTGGATGAGAAACCTTTTGTGATGAGGTGTGCCACGTAGAAGGATTTCCTGACTACTGTGACAATGTGATTATCAAAGGAGAGACTACTGTCCACCTGTGTCCCAAGGTCTCTTTTCACACTTTTGGTGTTAAGTATACTACTGCCTATGTTATAGTTCATGGGTACAGAGTTTTTATATAAGGGGATGACAATGCACTTTTTGGCACTGAGCTTGAGGCCGTGGCTTTGACACCAGGCATCTGTCTCAGTGAGGCCCTTTTGTAGGATGTCCACATCGTTAGGAGTTTCGATTATTTATTTATTTATTTATTTTATTTTTATTTTACATTTGTTGACCGGGCTAGTCTAGCTGGACATACATCCGTTTTCAGTAGAGGCCTGGGGAGAAAAGCTCCAACACTAGCAGTAAACAAAAAATATTAACAAAACAACGATATGAATGAAAAAGTACAAAGTACAAAGGTAGCCTTGTTTAAAAACAAATGACTAAAACAGACAGTTATATAGATATGCATCATATCCAGTTAGTCTAACAAAAACAGATATGCAAAACACAAAGATAGAATTGAATGAGACAAAGAATTTATAGTATAGCCTATTTCTAAGATGTAAAATGTCAAAATATTGAAAGTCATTATTTAGAGGCATAGTCAGGGGAGGGGAGGAAAGTTAGGAGTAGCGGAGAAGCGATTTCAGTCGGGGTTAGCACAAGGACAAAGCCACTGAGTTTTAAGATGTTCTTTGATATGTTTTTTGAAAAGAGAGGTAGAGTTTTGGTTAGATATTTCATGAGGGAGTTGATTCCAGGTTTTCCTGCAGTATTTGAAAATAGTGAGTCCCCAGCTTTATTGTAAGATTTAGTCAAGGATACTAGGAGTTTATTAGCAGAGCGTAGAGTAGCTAGGTTTTTATAGGGTGAAATCAATTTAGTAAGGCTAGGGGTATTATCAGGGTAGAAAAGGGTCTTATGAATGATAAGTAACTGTTGATAGAGTAGGTGGTTATTCAGTTCTAACCAATCTAGTTGTTTGAGGTTAAGACAGTGGTGAGTTCTGAGGAGTAGCAGTACTGAATCTAGCTATACTATTGTAACAGGTAGAGAGTTTGGTAATGTTATTTTTAGATAATTTAGTATATATAGCAGAGGCATAGAAAAGGGTGGAGATAAGGTGGGTCTGGGCAATGTTTTTCTAGCTAATGGGGTAAGGAAGGGTTTAATTCTATAGAGAGTACCAATTTTGTTGTTAACAGCTTTAATGGTGGTGTTAATATGGTCATCAAAATTAAGATGGTTGTCAATAGTTACACCTAATAGGCGAGTGGTCATATCTGGGTTAATATTGGTAGCATTATTAGAGGATATAGTGAAGAATGGTGTGGGAGATTTGTGAGTAGGAGTAAAGAGAAGTAGTTTTGTTTTTGGGATTAAGGAGGAGGCATTGTTGCATAAACCATTTTTCTACATTTTGGAAAACCGTTTGGGTGAGGGACTGGAGGGAGGGAACATATTTTGCAGTGCAGATTAAAGTTGAGTCATCAGCATACTGAATGCAGGTGGCTTGAGGTATGTTCAAGTGTAGGTCATTGATAAATAATGAAAAAGAAGGGGACCTAAGATTGAGCCTTGTGGAACACCAATATTTACTGGGAGTAAAGAAGATAGGTTATTGTCCCAAAGCACTGCTTGTTGCCTGTTTTGGAGATAACTCCTAAACCATTGAAGTGCTTGTGAGTCAAGAGAATAGAGATTTAGTTTGTCAAGAAGTATATTATGGTTAACCATATCAAAGGCTTTTGACAGGTCTATGAACAGTGCGGAGGAGAAGAGGTTATTATTCCGATTATTGTTTATAGAGTCAGTGAAGGAAAGAAGGGCAGTTGTAGTGCTGTGGAAAGGTCTGAAGCCATGTTGACAGTTGGCTAGAAGTTTATTTTGTAGAAGGTAGTTGAGAATTTGTTTGTGTATGCATCTTTCCATTATCTTTGATAATGGAGAGATTAAGGCAATAGGGCTTAAAGTTTGAAAGCTCAGTAGAAGAGCCCCCTTTATGTAGAGGAATTATGTGAGATATTTTCCATAAGGTAGGGATTTTTCCTTCAGAGATAGTCCTGTTAATAAGTATGGATATGGGGTAGGCTATAGCTTTTGCAGCAATTTGTAGGTATTCAGATGGGAGTTGGTCAGCAGATGGGGTACAAGGTTTAAGTTTTTGAGAAGCTTAAAAATATGAGATGTAGCGACAGGTTGAATATGAAAGGTATTAGATGAGGTTTTAGAGGTATTTGGTAAGGAAGCAGTAGGTGTGGGTAATGAATTAGCTAGGGTTTGAATGGCTTCTGTAAAATAATTGTTAAAGGCATCTGGGATCTGGGTGGAATTGTTGAGGTTGAAGCCTGAAGGGGTAGGAGTAGTTGAATGTCCTGGTTTAAGAAGTTTATTAATACCAGACCAGAATTTTTGAGGGTTTGTTGACTGGTTTGTTGAAGGTGAAGATAAAATTCCTTTTGTCTCTAAGAGTATCTTTCTTGGTGGCATTTCTTAATTGTTTAAAGAGGAGGTGATCAGATGGACATTTGGTAGCTCTCCATTTGGCCCATATTTTATTTCTTAGGATCATTTTTTGCTTAGTTTGTTTAGTTAGCCATGGGGCAGATTTGGATCTAATCCTAGTAGAGCAAAAAGGAGCGTGATAGTCTAGGATTTTTAGAAAGTTGGTGTTAAAGTAGGTCACTGCCTCATCAAGTGCAAGGTGAGTCAGTGGAGACCAGTCACATGCTTGCAATTCATTCAGGAAATTATGAGGGTTGAAGAATTTTTGAGCGGGATGTGTTGAGTTTATGGGTAGTTGGGATGTGCAATTTTTGTCTAATGACATATGTAAGCATATGGTCACTAATATTGTCAGGAAGGGTTCCTGGAGTATAAATGCTAGGGTGGTTATTAATAAGGATCCAGTCAAGAGTTGTTTCTTTCCTATTTGGTTTATGGATTCTAGTTGGAGTGGTTATTAATTGAGAGAATCCATAGAGATTTATGTGGTTAGTAGGGTGCTGGGATGAACAGGTTATCCAGTCAATGTTAAAGTCACCAAGTATAATGGTTTCTTGAGGTAGTTGGTTAGAAAGTGAACTAAGTAAGTTTTCTAGAATATGAGTATTGTTTCCAGGGGGAAGATATATACAAATTAGGTAGATAGATTTGTTGTTGTTAATTTGGAGTTTGGTAGATAATATTTCAGATTTGGAGTCTAGCGATGGAAGTTCATTATAGAGGGTAACTTGGAGATTAGATTTATAGATAATGGCTATACCTCCCTTTCTTCTTTATGCGGTCACGTCTAAGTATGTTATAGCCAGGAGGGTAATTTCCTGGTCTTGTGTAGAGGGTTTTAGCCAGGTTTCTGTAAGACATAGAATATCAAATGAGTGCAAGTCCAGGAGTGAATGTAGGTGGTGTAATTTGTTATTTATACTTCTAATATTAAGGTGAGCTATTCGAAGGGAGTTAGCTGATTTAGTACAGGATGAAGGTGTAGGTGAAGGAGTATTATTTAGGTTAGATTTATTCTTGGTATTGGGACCAGGGTTAGGATGAACATCCCTGTGTAGGAGGAAGTAGTGCTGGGGATAGAATAGGAATTTAAGGATCTTTAGAGAGTTATTAAAATTCTTTTTGTCTAAGTAGAAGGTGACATGAGTTATTCTGTGGTATTTTGGTAGTAGATAGTGAAAGGTACAGGTTATGTTACTATGATTAAGGGTGTTGAAAAAAGAGGATGGTAAAGTTTGCTGGAGATGAAGATTTTGTTCATGTAAAGTAATGTTTTCAAAGAATGTGATAAAATAAGGTATGGATAGGGAGGCTATAGTAGTGGTAAAGAATAGGATATATATGAAAAAAGCTTTGTGTGTTGGAGACATGGTAGTGAGTAAGTATCAGATGAATGTAGTTTGTGAGAGAAGGTCAGTTCTAAGAGTAAGTAGAAATGTGCCAACTTACAGAGAAGGGTTTTGAGGGAAAAAAAAAACAAAACAGAAAAGGCAATATGAGGTAAGAAGAATTTAAAATTAACAGGTAGATACTGGAGATAGCAAGTACAAAGTGTGGTAAGGCAAGGTAAAAGGAGAAATAGATGGAGAGGGAGAAAGTGATAGAGTTAAATAGGTAATGAAAGAGTTGGGAGATTGTTCTAGAGATAGTGTTATGAGATAGGAGGAGCAAGAGGAGGGGAGAAAAAAAGAGATACAAGTTAAGGGAGAGGCCTAGTAATTTGAAGGATGGAGATAGGTTAAGGGAAATAAGGGAGTGTTGAGTGAGGTATAAGTTAAGGACCCCTAGGGGTGGGTGGGAATTTGGGGGTAGGGAGAGGAGCGTGGAAGGGCAGAAACCAGTAAGGCGAGAGCAGTGGGAGAAAACAATCAGTAAGGTAGTAGTCAAGGGCAGGAGGCAGGAGAAGAGAAGACAGATAAGGTTATACTGAGGGTAAGGGTAAATAAAAGGATGAGAGAACAATTCAGGGAGAGATTAAAGGGACGCCTAGAAGAGGTGGAGGTAGTGAAGGAGAGCTAGGTAGAGGATTGAAAGGACTATGGGAAGGAGATATAGACAGGGCTTAGAAGGATGAAAGAAAAAGAATAGTAAGTGAGAAAAGAACAACAAGCATAAAATGATTTCGAGTAGGAGGTAGGGAGAGAGATAGAATGGTTTCAGAGGAGGGTAGAGACTAACCCTTAGAGGTCAAAGTCTGGGAATACCTTAGAAAGAGAGCACAGGAGGTGGGAGTAGGGGAAAGGCAAGTAGTGGGAAAGAGAGGTTAGAGGGCTAGTTCAATAAAGGGTGGGGCCTACAGAGACAAGGAGACCAGACTATGGTGTAGAGCAGTAGATAGACAGGGGGGAGGTTATGACTGCTGGCAGAGTCTGGCAGTAGTCTAGTACATCTAACAAGAGTAGTGGACTAGTTAAAAACAAAAATGCTGCTTTTGATAAAATCAAAAACACTGACATACAATATTTGTTACTGTGGCTTTTGTCCAGGGATAACCCAGGTGGAGAATAACCCAGGCAGGATTTGGTGGGTGGATATTGCAGGTCTTTGGAGTCCAATAGGGCACATCCAGGAGTTGAGAAAAATGAGAATATTAACTTTGACCAGCTGGTAAGAAAAATAAATAAAAATAAATGAGCAGAATGTAATAAATTATAACTAGGTCAAGCAGGTGAGATTATTCATTAGCACTGCGAATTTAACAGTCTTACAAGATCAAGTTCAACATAAAAAGCATATGCACCAGAAGTTGACAGCTTAAGTTCAGAAATAAAAAATACAAACTCTAGTTTAGGCAGTAATCATCAGCAGCAGGATTTTAAAAAATAAAACAGCAAAAGCATAGAACAAAACACAGTACAAACACAGTAGCATAATCTAATAAATTATGGGACAACAACTATGCTTAGCTATTAAGACAGGATGACACAAAGTGAGGCAAGTAAAATATAAGTTGAAACCATATCTTTCAACATGATAGAGAGTTCATTATACTATAATAAACAAGAGGAATTCAGGTTCTGGCATCCTAAACCCAGCCTAGATACAAGTCTAGTCGCTGCAATATTATAGTTGGACAGTCGTGAAATAGGTATTGAATTATTGTTGGAAGTATCACCAAGGAAATCAACAAAGCTACAAAATTAGAAATACTTTCTAAGCAGAGGTAGTTCACAAAGCTACTTGTACCTTCAGCTCAGGGGATATTACAGTATACTAGTATGGATTAACATAACACAGCTATACATGGCTGGATGGCTCATGCACTACAAAGGGCACGTTATCATCTGAAATAGTGTTTGGTAAAAAGGATTACTTTAAGGGTGACAAGGAGGTACCTCCATCAAATCTATGCTTCTAATATATAATAAGGGACTATGGTACCGACTCGTAATCAGCGCACGAGTTCCAAGAAGGAGATTAACAGTGATAAAGCGGGAAAATTACGCTTACAGGTTAACCTGTACCCCAGATAAAAGGCTCATAAACAGCAGCGCGTACGCTGTGTAAAGTGAAAGTAATTACGACAGAGCTGACACTTTAGGAGAAAAAGGAAAAAAGAAAAAACGATAACTACTAACTATACTGGTATTAAAGGGACAGTTTCATTAACAAAACCACTAATCTCCTTTAAAACAGTCAAGCGCTTAAAGGGAGGATATAGACAGTCGTATTTAGACTGCAGGTAGTACGGAGAGGCTAAAAAAGAAAAAAATAATAACTACTAGCTATACTGGTATTGAAGGGACAGATTCTTTAACAAAACCACTAATCGCCTTTAAATCAGCATGCACTTAAAGGGAGTATTTAGACAGTTGTATTTAAACTGCAGGTAGTACGGAGAGGCTAGATTAGGAGAACGCTAACTATTGGCAAGCTCTCCAAGCAAGTGGTTATAAGGTTAGAGGCAATTGAGACTGTAGTAAGGCTACACATAAATCAGGTAAAAAGCTAAAGTTACGGGAGACAGTTATTAACAGTGGAATAAATACTGTTTAACGATCCTAAACAAGCAAACGAGGGTGCAAATAACTTGTTTCTAGCATAGTAGAAACTATAACCTCAGTGAGAGGTGTACTTTATGTGCCAATTACCCTCTAGATAAAGAAAAATGCTCACTTTACATCTGAAGTGTCTCTCCCCTTTCTTAGAATTACATTTTATTGTTATTCTCTGTCTTTTTTCTGAATCCTGTTGCCAATGTACTGTTTAGTAAGACCAGTATGCTCTCTCCAGCCAGTAGTTATTGTTCCTGTGATCTTATAGGTACTATACAAAAGAAATTGCTTCATGGTAACTATCTCCCCCAAGTTAGCGAAGATAACCTCAACCACTTGGTCTCATTAGTATAGGCCAGCTCTGGTCTGTGAACCCGTGTCCCCCGAGGTGCACTCAGTACTTTGTGTATAGGCAGCACAGAACAGGCTATTCCATAGCCATTCCTTGATCAATTAGTTTGGTCAGCCAGCCAGATGACTATTACATTAATCTGTCATGATATTCCTGAAGTCAATTCATAATGCTCTGAATGTTGCACTTCTCTGGCATCAAAAATCTCTGTAGTTGCAAGATTCAGAATTAACTGTAAGACTTATTTGCCACACTATAATATCTGTCTTATTTCTGGTTTTGTGAAGAGAATATTATCTGCCTTTTTCTCTTCTCATGTTCATAATATTCTTTTGTGATTTGTTTGAAAAGTTAGTCAATGATCTCTTTAATTCTCCTGTCAGTTCTCTGTAACTGTTAGATGGAATCCTATCATACCTCACTCTGTTTTATTGTATTAGTGCTTGTTTTAGAGGATGTTTTATTTATGTATTTATTTAGATTTGATTACTGGGTAGTGACTGACTGGGCCTGTAACCATTTTCAGCGGAGAACCATGGAGAAAAGCTCCAAGTAAAGTTACAAATGTTAAAGAAAAAATATACATGGTACAATAAAATAAAGCAAGGGTGCAAGCATGACAAAAACAAAAGTTAAAAATATACATATAATAAAAATAGAAAGTCAGAGTTTTATTTATTGAAAGTATTAATGTTTTTAGCACTACCTGGTTTGAAAGACCTAAAATCGACCTTTTAATCTAAGGTCCTCCTGTAATTTGGATTTAGCAACTGATTTTGTTTCTCTGTGACAAGTAAGCAGCAGGCATTCTCAATTAGTATCATAACATTTTATTTAGCCATCACTCTCTTTGTCTTTGTCCCTTAATACTGCATGCCTTTATCTGCCTTAAAGTGCCACATAATATACTATTATAATGCTCATTTGCTCTTACTAATTAATTTTTTAGCCAAGCTTTCATATCAGCCTTTGCTGTTGTTACTGCTGTTCCTCTTTCTTAATTCATTACTGCTCTTTCTTAAAGTTCTTGAATGCTAATGATTCTGGTGCTGTTTGTATTGTGCTCTTCATCCGGCCACATCTCTCATCCTCTTAGCACAAGAAATCAGGAGAAAGCCTAAAATAATGGAGGGGGGGGGGTCAAAGGCCCCAAAATAGGGACAGATTTTAAATATTTCTCTTGTAAATTAGAAAGTTACTAGAGTAACAGTTTTTGTGCTAGCATGCATTTTCTGAAGGATATGAAGTCTGAAACTAAAATGTATGTCATTAATTAGTGACTTCAACCCTCAGTGATTTGCCAGAAAACCACAAATGTTATGAGGAGCAGACCAAAAATATGAGGCAAAGATCTGGACATTCTGAAAAAAAAAACAGATAGTTGAGAGGTATGCATCCCACACTGCTAACAATTATTCATAGTACACTATTCTACTCTTTAATGACTTCCTGTTTCAGTTGCCACTAATTTTTATTGACCATGACTTTAATTTCCTCATTTGGATTTTTATTATTTGCTTCTGAAATTGGATTGTAGTCCTATTGAAGGTTAATTGAAATGCTGATTTTCATAAGGTTCATAAGTAAATGCAAAACTATCTGTCTGCTGCTTACTATATCCTTAGTCATTAGACAAAGGTCAGAATTAAATCCTATACCTTATACCTCTGAAGTTATGACTTTAACCATTATACCAACCTCTCATTCTAAAGCTTTATCCCTATTAGTACTCACACATATGTGAGTGTGCCATATCAGCATCAGTTCATAGGTTCATAGTTTCATAGGTAGGTACTAGGCTATCGGCCCTGGGGCCTATACAAGCCCAGCCAAAAAGGTACCCTGGCTTTTGCCACCCAAGAAAATTATTTTCCTGTGCCACTGTCGAGCAGAGCCACAGAAGTGATCCCCAGGGTGAATTTCCTATTTCGCATCCAATCATCAAGATTTTTCTTGAAGAGTGCTAATGAGGAGCTTTGTTTGATATAGATAGGTAGTTTATTCCAGAGTATGGGAAGTCTCTGGGACAGGAATCTATCTCTCTGGCATGTTCTGTTTAGTGTGGTGACAAGGTTTAGGTCCCTAGAGCATGTAGCTCAGAGGGATTGGGATTTAAGTGGAGCATGTCCAACAGCTCTGGGTTTGACATAGCTTTGTATGTTAGGCAGAGATCACCTCTGAGTAGGCAATATGCGACAGAGTAAAGCTGGAGTTTTTTGAGAAGGTCTCGTGGGGCATCTGTTTGAGGCCAGTAATCCTCTTTGTGAGGTATTTCTGTGGCCTTTCCAGTTGTTGTAGATGTCTTGTGAGGTACATACCAAAAGGGGCATTGTACTCTATAATGGGCCTAATGAGTGATGAGTAGAGGGGAACAATGACCTCTTTTTTTCTGGATGAGAAACCTTTTGTGATGAGGTGTGCCACGTAGAAGGATTTCCTGACTACTGTGACAATGTGATTATCAAAGGAGAGACTACTGTCCACCTGTGTCCCAAGGTCTCTTTTCACACTTTTGGTGTTAAGTATACTACTGCCTATGTTATAGTTCATGGGTACAGAGTTTTTATATAAGGGGATGACAATGCACTTTTTGGCACTGAGCTTGAGGCCGTGGCTTTGACACCAGGCATCTGTCTCAGTGAGGCCCTTTTGTAGGATGTCCACATCGTTAGGAGTTTCGATTATGGCTCCTAGTTTGCAGTCATCTGTGAACTTCGTTAGCCAAAGACCTTTTGTGTTAGCCTGTACTTCAGAGAAGTAGATATCAAACAGGAGAGGACCTAGGACTGAACCCTGTGGTACTCCACTTGTCACTGGTCTGAAGTCGGATTTGGAGTCTGCTACTTTCACAGTGTGGGTTCTGCCAGTGAGCCAGCTGGCAACCCATCTTGTGACATAGGGATTTATACCTAGTTTAGTGAGTTTTTCTATAATTCCAGAGTGGGGGATGGTGTCGAAAGCCTTGGCAAGATCTAGATGTGTGAACCACCTTATCCTCATCTACGGCTTTGGTGACTGCTTCAAAGAAGTCTATCAGGTTTAGGAAACATGATCTGCCTTTTACAAACCTGAACTGGGTGGGGTCCAGAGTTTGGAGATTACCAATGTCTTTGTTTATAAGTTCCATGATGATACGTTCCATGGCCTTGCAGACCAGGCTTGTCAGGCTAATGGGGTAGTAGTTCCCAGGGTCCGTGGTGGCTCCCCCCTTGTGGAGTGGGATAACCGTCACTGTGCACCATTCAGCAGGCACAAAGCCTGAGGTGAGGCTATGATTGAACATGGTACTTAGGTGGGGTGCCAGTTCATTCTGTAGTTCATGTAGAATGCAGCCTGGGATGTTGTCTGGTCCCATGGATGCTGTGTTCTTGGCTTTGGAGAGTGTGGTTTTTACCTGTGCAGCCATGATTACAGGAACTTTACATTCTTCCTGTATAGAGATGGGCTCTTTAGGGGGTGAGAGGGGGATAAAGTTAACACTGAACCTTTCTGCCAGGATGTTGGCAATATCAGTTGGGTCTGTATATTTAGTGCCATTGTGCTGTAACTCAGAGCAGGTCTGAGTGTTGCCATTGAGATTCTTGACATAGCTATAGAATGCTTTGTGGTTGTCTTTAGAATCAGATTTGGATTATGTGTCATTTGGGTTGTGTTGGGGGGGTGGAGCTTTCTTGCATTTCTGCTTTGGAGGTCTCTGTTGTTTGAGTAGATTGTTATTGAGAGCCTCCACGAGGCTCAACTTACTAGTTGCGTAAGCCACTCCTGTCTGCCACTGTTACTTGACAGACATAAATTACCAGATTCAAACACTTGTCTATTGAGGTCCACACTCCTGTAAGCTGTGTAGTAACTGCTTTTTTTATTTTTTGTTTTTTTACAAAAACTATCAGAACTAAATACTATACATGTATGAATGGGTAAATACCTAAAGGAATTTTTTTCATCCAGCCCAACATTTCATCTATTGCTCTCTAACACGAGAGAGAGAAGTTATGGCTGAACTTTGGATGGAATTTGGATTTTTGATTATTCCCCAACACCAATTAAATTCTGCTATGCAGTCGTGATTGTGGTCTGTACAAGCTTTCCCATAAGCACCATGGACATTTCCTAATGTGCTGTACACTTAGGCACCCTTAGCGCAGTCTTCCTACTATTTCCACTGAGGAGTATTAGTGTGTAATTTGTTCAAGTCACTTCTCTATTTCTCTAAACCTCCCACAAGGAGACATGATCTGGGCAATTCCCCTTTATTCTATTTCCTTTGGCCATTTTGCTCTTGCCAGCTACCCACCAGATTTGCATCAGGAGCATTACAGACAAAAACACTCCCGCTTAGTTTCTGAGCTGTCTATAGGCAATTAATTGCTTATCTTTTGAAAAGAGAGGTTCACTGTGATACCGGATGCTAACTATTTTTATGATTATTTCATTATGTTTCTTTCAGTTTGAAATCTAATTATCTACTTTAGCATTAATGTTTTCTTTCAGGTATTACCTCAACAAATTAAGTAATAAAGCTAGTAATTTTTTTTTGTATAAAATTTGCTGTTTACATATACCAAGCTTGGAAGACAACAGACACATTAAATGATTTTTACTAATGAATAATGTAAAAAGTACATTAAGAAAGGAAAGTCCAATGATCAATCACATTATGAAAGAAAAATCCACAGACTGTTATTTCAATAAAGGTTTTGGTGGGAACAGTCTTCTGTACAGATGACCTGGTTTCCTATGAATGAATGAATGAATGTGTGTGGGTGCATGTCTGTGTGTGTGTGTGTGTGTGTGTGTGTGTGTGTGTGTGTGTGTGTGTGTGTGTGTGTGTGTGTGTCAGTGTCTGTGTGTACGCAACTACACAAGTGGATGTGTATGTACAAGAGACAATGAGAATGTAAATCTGAAACAACTGCAATGGGAAAACTGTTCTTAGTTTGTAATGTTAGTGGGGTGCATGGGTCACTACCAACTGCATGGGGAGTTTGGAGGGTACTGACCACCATGGAAAACATACACTTCTATTACATTTTGAAAGTAGTTTTCTGTTGAGTAGACTACATTTTCTATGTAAGTTTCTCTATACTGAGAGTTGATGAATATCATTTGGCAAAATGTTACTGTGAAGGCTGCCAGTCCAGCTAGCTAGAATTTTGTAAATAATTCTATGTCATTGTAAATATTAATATGATCCATAGGCTTGTCTACAAATGTATATAACCTCTATGTTATGTGTTGAGGTTCAAAAATTTAGCCACGGTGCACCCTGCTGGAAAAGAGCAGAAATGTATATGGACTATATGCCTGTGCAAATGTATGTCTTCATAATAGAAATTGGGGCATACAGAGTTAACTTGCAAACTCTGAGAAAATAAGTAAAGAGTTTTATGACTGTGTTTACCTCAGCTAGAAGACAGAATGTCTACAGTTAGAGTTTCTTTCTATTGTCTTAAGACAGAAATAATTACTAGGTTTACAATGTAAATGTGTTAATTGTTTTACGACTTCCAGTTTCAGGCAAGCTTTTAAGAGATAAATATAAGCTTCCAGGAGAGAAGTATTTTTCATAGAGACATGTTAATTTTTTAAATTCTGTTGGTATCTGTTTAGCCTGAGAACTAGAGGCAAGTGTCAAATAGTGATGTCATCTAGCTAACCCAGCAGTAATGTGTATACTTAATTTAAGAACTATCTCAGAGAAAAAGTCTGTGTATTTTGTATCTTGTCTTGCACCTGTAAACATCCGTTCAGCACTTGTATTTGCCTGGCTCTGTAAGTAAAACCTAGATAATAGTACATCTCTTAGAGATTGCTAGGAAATAGTAAGATCAGTCTAGATGTTTTCTGTATTTATGTGAGACTGTCCTGCAATGTTGTTTTAAAGTATTTCCTGTGATTCTGAACTCTGTTGTCACTGTATTGAGTTATTGAGTATTGTGTTGTTCTTTTATTATTTATTATTAAATATATTTAAACATTTTAATTGTGGCTGGTTTGTTTATATTATTTGAGATGTTTAAGCTCTTGGAGTAATTGCATACGTATTTGGGGACACTGTATAGGCCACTCTTAAATAGACTTAGCCTTGGACACACAACATTTGGATAAGAGTAACATTACACAGTAGAATTGGTCACCCTTTGTAAGGGCCTTATTAGTAGCTGATAAGTAAGAGTGGTTGGTGGCAGCTGGTACTACCTTATAATCTGAGCAGATGGGGGCATAGCTAGTAAACCCGTGCCAGCCTTCCCCTAGGAGTGTCTGTGTGTGTGTATATAAATCAAATCTCAAAGTGTGTGTGTGTCAGCTACTTGTGTAAGGACATGAAGCACTGGTTGGACAGAGAGGGTGCTGGAGGTTTTGGCTTGACCACTCAGCTGAGCTCTGAACCCTATAGCTGTGCCAGTGGGGAGTCTTACTGGGGATATGGAGAGAGAGGGAGAAGACAGCCCCAGACTGACTGTGATCTCTGTGTGCTCTTAAGGGAAATTGTACTTTACTGTGTGTGTGTACTAGTCATCCTCCTAATGTGCATGGCCCTCACTGGTGTTAGTGGTGAGGATTGAGGTCCTTGATTAATGTGCTAGTGCAGGGCATCACATATTGTTTATCAGTGGTGGGATAGGCACATCACATATTAATTGGTTGATAGTGGTGAGATAGCCACATCACATACTAACTGGCTAGTAGTGGTGTGGGTATAAAATTCATGTAGCTTGTGTACAGTGATCACTGAAGGTGTCTGTACTCTAAATTAGCCATGCAGTGAACATTCATATCATAATTGTTTTATTTTTTTTTTGTTAGCTTAGTTAGTCATGGAGAGCAAGCAAGCATGTCAGTAGAGCAGTATAGCAAGCTGACAAGAAGCCAGTTGGCTGAGATATGCCATGCTAAAGGACTGGTGCATGGAAACCTGACTAAAGCAGAAAATAGCAACCAGGAGGATGATCAGATTGGCCGTGGAGATGTACAGAAAATGGACAGCTCAACATTTCCACAGAGGACTTAAAAACCCATCTGGAGTTAAAGAGACTTGAGTTGGAGGCCAAGCGTTTGGAAATGGAAGCAACAGAGAGACTGAGGCATCTGGAAGCTGAGGAGAAGGAGAGGGAGAGTCAACATAAAAAGGAGATGCTGACTCTTTTCCAGAGTCATGGAGGTAATGGGGAAGGGAGTAACTGAATTCCAGAAGCAACAGAGGTCAGTACATTTCTTCCACAATTTACAGAGGGGGATAATTTTGATAGTTTCATTCATATATTTGAGAGGGTATGTAAACAGTATAATGTTGACCAAGGGCTCTGGGTATAGTTCCTAACCCTTTACTCTATGGTAAAGTTGTAACTATTCTGTCCAAACTGTCTGATAATGACTGTCTAAATTATAATATTGTAAAGAATTGTTTACCAGAAGTTTTTAAGTTAACACCTGACGCTTACAGAAAAAAGTTTTGTAAACATAGACACAAGACAGATGAAAGTGTGTGTGAATATGTTGCTGAACTAAGCACTTATTTTCATAGATGAGTAAGTGGTTGGCAGGTCACCACTTTTGAAGGGCTGGCAGACCTTTTGGTGAGGGAACAAGCCCTTAGCACTTTGCCTGAGGACATGAGGATCTGGTTAGCTGATGCCTTACTGTAGATGAGTTGGGGAAGAAGGTACACCGATAACTGTCAAGCAGGGCATCCCTTCCCAGGAAAGGGATACTCAATGCTGCTCAGTGGTCTAAGGGAACCTATGGTGGTCAGCCCAGACTGCCCCAACAGAATCTTCCAGTAGCAGGAGAAGCCACTAGTCCAGGTACATGTCCAGGACCTAGGGTTAAATGTTTTAAATTCAACCAGTGGGGCCATGTAGCATATAGCTGTTCATGGAGGCAAGGTGGGGAATAAAAGGTGGGAGAGCCAGTAAGTGGGAATAACAAAATGCCAACAGTAGGTTGTTTTGAGACAACAAGGGTACCAAACTACCATAAGAGGTTATATCCTATCTTGGTAAATGGCAAAGAGATCATTGCTAAGAGAGACACAGCCTCTGACATAAGCATTGTGAAGCCTGCAATGGTTACAGAGGAGCACTACTTGCCTGGGTAGTTTACTGCAGTCAGAGCTTTAGGAGGGACCCCATTCCAAATACCAGTGGCTAGGGTTCACCTTGACTGGGAGGCTGAAAAAGGAAGCCAGCAAGTAGGTGTGTTTGAGGATATCCCTGGAGATGTCCTGATAGGGAAGGATTTTGATAATGCAGTACCATGTGTTCATGCAGTTACATGCAGTCAGGCTTGGAAATAAGCATGTGGGTCTGCTAGCCTGCGGGAGATCCAGACGAACCACACACTTGCAGCCATGACTGGTGAGGTGGTTACTTTAGGGAGGGAACTTCCCTATAGCAGTGAGACTGAAGGTGTGCCACAGCTGCTTGTGGGTTCTGATGTTCGCTTGGACAGAGTGACTGCAAGGTCAAAGGTGAGTAGTAGTACCCAGTCTGACAGTGAGGCACCGCTGTCAGAGGATACCAAACTTCCTGTATAAGGGGAGCTGAGAAGGGTTACAAAGAGAGAGGTGAGACAGGCTTGCAAGGCCTGAGAGAGGTAGCTAGTGAGGCACCTGATTCTCAAGGGAAGGGAGAATCTGTATACTGGGACAAAGGGTTACTGTACAGAGAATCGACCCCTGAGGGAGGACTAGAAGGTGAGAGAATACATTAGTTAGTAGTGTCTAGGCCCTACCATCTGGCACTTCTATCCAAAGCCAATGATATTACCCTTTGCAGGTCATATGGGCATGAAACATACAAAGAGATGTATTATGAAGAACATTTATTATCCTGGGATTTCCAGAGATGTAACAGGGTACTGCAGGACCTGTGAGCAGTGCCAAAAGGTAGGCAAGGCAGGAGACAAGGTGATAGCTCCTTTGATGCCTTTGCCTGTAATTGAAGAGCCATTTCAGAGGGTAGGTATGGACATTTCAGGGCCTCTGAGTACCCTAAGGTCCACAGGGAAAAGCATATCCTAGTGGTAGTAGATTATGCTACGAGATACCCTGAGGCAGTGGCTCTGTCCTCCATTGAGGCAGAAAATGTGACAAATGCTTTGTTAGAGATTTTCAGCAAATTATGTTTCCCAAAAGAAATAATGACTGGCAGAGGTGCCAATTTCATGTCAGACCTGCTGGCTTGTCTGTGGAAGTACTTTGGGGTGAAGCACCTAAAGACCATGCCCTACCACCCCCAGACTAATGGTCTTGTTGAGATGTTAAACTCTACACTCAAGACCATGCTACGGGTATTTGCATGCCAGTTTAAGAGAGAGTGGGACAAATATTTGCCACATCTGTTGTTTGCTTACAGAGAGGTGCCCCAGGAATCCACAGGTTTTTCACCCTTTGAGTTGTTGTATGGGCATAGGGTGAGGAGACCTCTAGATTTAATTTGAGATGAGTGGGAGGGTGAGTGTGAATCCCACAAGGTGTTTGTTGTGGCATATGTCCTAAACCCCAGGACAAGGCTCAGGGAACTTATGGGCTTGGCCCAGGAGAACCTGGCAGAAGCCCAACAACAGAAAAAGGTGTAGTATGACAGGAATGCTCGATCTAGAGAGTATGCTGTAGGGCAGCAGGTAATGGAACACATTCCTGTCAGACACGACAAGCTGCAGGCAGCTTGGGAGGGATCCTACAAGGTTGTAAGGAAGTTCAGTGATGTTAACTACATGGTAGAACTGTTAGGCAGGAGCTAGGGGCACACATTGTACCATGTTAACATGATGAAACCTTACGATGATAGGGAGGCCCTTGTGCTGAGTATTTGTAGTGGATTGCAGAAGTCTGAGGGAGATCTGGTGATTGATCTCTGTGAGGCTCAGACTGACACCTCAGTGGAGGGGGTAGCAATGTCCCAGCAGCTATCTCCTACCCAGGTTCATGAAATACGAGCAGTGTTACAGGAGTTTGGGGACATGTTCACTGGGAAACCAGGGTGCACTGATACAGGACCCCAAAGGCCTATTAGGCAGGCCCTTTATAGGGTGCCTGAGATAGTCAAACAGACTCTGAGGGAGGAGAGACAGGAAATGTTGGAACTAGGGGTAATTCAGGATTCTAGCAGTCCTTGGGCCTCCCCAGTGGTGCTGGTACCAAAGAAGGATGGCAGCACCAGGTTCTGTGTGGACTACAGGAAACTAGTCACACAGAGTCAGGTGCTTATCCCTTGCCTAGGAAAGAAGAAGCCCTAGAGCATCTCACTGGGGCTAAGTATCTTACCACCATTGAACTTACCAAGGTTACTAGTAGGTGCCCTTGACTCCCAGTGCTAGAGAGAGGTTAGCCTTTGTGACTTCTTTTGGCTTGTATGAGTTCACAAAGATGCCCTTTGCATGAAAAATGCTCCAGTGGCTTTCCAGAGGCAGGTAGATCATATCCTAGCAGGAGCAGGTGATTTTGCCATTGCTTACCTAGATGGTATTGCCATCTACAGCCATTCCTGGCAAGAGCACCTTCAGCATGTCAGGGAGGTGCTGGGCAGACTACAGAGGGCAGGGTTGACCATTAAGCCCAGCAAATGTCAGGTGGGTATGGCAGAGGTCTCCTATCTAAGAAATAGAGTGAGGAGTGGTAAGATCAGGCCAGAACCTGCCAAAGTGGAAGCCATTCAGCCATGGCCTGCACCTGTTACCAAAAAGTAGATGAGGGCATTTTTAGGGACAGCAGTACTACAGAAAGTTCATCCCCAATTATAGTACCATAGCTGCTCTCCTCACAGACCTGACAAGGTAAAATAGACCAGATAAGGTAGCATGGACCCCAGCATGTGAGCAGGCATTCCAGAAGCTTAAATAAGCTTTGGGAGGACCCCCTGTGTTAGCCAGTCCAGATTACAGCAAATAATTTGTTGTGCAGGTGGATGCTTCGAACAATGGAGTGGGGCTGTACTTAGCTAGATTTCTTCAGAGGGAGAAGAGCGCCCAGTGGTTTATTTCAGTTGTAGGCTACAACCCAGGGAGGAATGCTATTCAGCTGTAGAAAAGGAATATCTAGCCATAGTGTGGGCACTGCAGAAACTTCAGCCTTATCTGTTTGGAAGGAAATTCACTGTTGTTACAGACCACAATCCCTTAACATGGTTACATCAAGCCATCCAGCAAAATGCCAAGTTACTAAGGTGGAGTCTAGGATTTCAAGCATATATGACAGTGAAGCACCACAGTGGGGTTAGCAATGTCAATGCAGATGGGATTTCAAGACAGGGAATGGGATAAGGTATTCCCAGAAAGACTCAACCCTCTCAAGCAATGTTTCTCAAGAGTCACTTGAAAAACTAGCTTGAGTTCTCATGGGGGGAGAAATGCGAAGGCTGCCAGCCCAGCTAGCTAGAATTTTGGAAATAATTCAATGTCATTGTAAACATTAATATGATCCATAGGCTTGTCTACAAATGTAAGTAACCTGTATGTTATGTGCTGAGCTTCAAAAATGTAACCACAGTGCATCCTGCTGGATTATGTTTTCATAGTAGAAATTGGGACATACAGATTTAACTTGTAAACTTTGAGAAAATAATTAAAGAGTTTTACAATTGTGTTTAGCACAGCTAGAAGACAGAATGTCTGCAGCTAGAGTTTCTTTCCATTGTCTTAAGACACAAATAATTACTAGGTTTAGAATGTAAAAGTGCTGGTTTACAACTTCCAGTTTCAGGCAAGCTTCTAAGAGATAAATGTCAGCTTCCAAGAGAGAAGTATTTTTTCATAGAGACATGTTAAATTCTGTTGGTATCTGTTTAGCCTGGGAACTAGAAGCAAGTATCAAATAGTGATGTCATCTAGCTAACCAAGCAGTAATGTGTATTATTAATTTAAGAACGATCTCAAAGAGAAAGTATGTGCAATTTGTATCTTCAATTTGGACCTGTAAACATCCATTCAGCACTTGTATTTGCCTGGCTCTGTAAGTAAGACTTAGATCATAATATTTCTCTTAGAGATAGATAGGAAATAGTAAGATGAGTCTATATGTTTTCTGTATTTATGTGAGACTGTCCTGCAATGTTGTTTTAAAGTATTTCCTGTGATTCTGAAAATAAATAAAAGACAAACCATATTACTCTTCTCCAAGTATAAGCAGGGGGGCAAGCCTCCCACTGTTACTTAAATATATCAACTCTGAGATTGCACTTAGTGTAGTGAAGTACAATCTCGGAGTTGATATATTTAAGTAGCAGGGGGTGTGGAGGGCACAGCCCCCCACATGGGGGCTGCGGGGGGGGGGCTTGCCCCCTGCTTATAGTGGAAGGGTAATATGTTTCTATATGTACTTGTGCCGGAATATAGTAAGTATTGTTATTCTGTGTGTTTTCAGTATTATGAGATTCAGTATTTTGAGTTTTCAGTATTTTGAACTTTCAGGATTTTGGTCTCAGGATTTTGAGTTTCAGGATTTTGGGCTTTCAGGATTTTGTAGCGCTCCCATGTGTGTGTGTGTGTATATATATATATATATATATATATATATATATATATATATATATATATATATATATATATGTGTGTGTGTGTGTGTGTGTGTGTGTGTGTGTGGATCTACTTTAAAACCTCGAATGCTCACAACATCGAGCGTTACAAAGTCGAAACCACAACATCGGAAACACCAAATACCAAGAGTACACAACAGTGAGCAACAGGACATCGGAATAAACACCCCAACATCGTAACCCATAACATTGAAAAGTACTGTGCAGAAATCACACCTCCACAGTCCGAAATGTGGACATATTGACCAAAAACGAGCAGACCTTCACAACTAATAGTCTGACACTACAGAAACAGTACGTCCACCTCCTTTTAAATACCCTTGCAAGAAAACAATAACCTCGTGCCACTCTGAAATACATAAACCCTCTTCCAGTGCATATCATAATCACACATCGACTTGTGCATACTGTAAACATCAACTGTACTTGTAAATAAGACAGTGACATCTAAACTACACACCGTGTTTGTATCACGCTCCACTACAGGACGCACAGCATTACAGCTTCAGTAGATTAGCAATAGCTCGCAAGAAATCAACAGTAGAGTAGGAGCCCTTGTGGTTAAGCACATGCTCAAACTGTGAGTGGCAGAACATTAGCTTCCTCTTCTTAGGTGATGGAGGGAACCCTGTCGCTAAATGGATTCAAAGCTCCTCAACCCTGTCCTGTTCCCGTGCTAGTGTTGTCAACAACACAGCCAAATCTGTTGCCCAAGTCCCAAGCAGTATCTTTAGCCTCCTGTGCCACGCCTCAATACTAATCTGCATCCGGGGCAGGCATAGGCTGTTTATCTCTGATATGTTCCAGAATGTGATGGGGAACAGTGGCGGGAACCGTGCAAAAGGCGTACTCCTGGTTGTGAACTTCCTAGGCTTGCCAAATAGGTACCATTCACTGAAATACCGTAACAGATCTCTACCCTCTGCAGGGAATACTTCCCATAAGGCATTGAAGCCTGATACCACCTCTTCCTCCTCTAAGAACACCAATGCCACCATACACTTCACAGCCACCTGGAATTCCTGGCTAGAGTTATAAAGGGTAGCTAAGCCCAATGACTGCACTTTATGCCAGATATTCTGGCCAAAGTGGAAAAAACAGCCTTTAGGTATCACTCCTGCTAGATTGTTATGTACACTCTTAATCGCAGCTATCTCATAGTCACACATTACGTATTTCATAGCTGGCTCAAAGTCATGCTCTTGTAACAGCTGAAATATGCATTCCCACATCACATTGTATGATCGTAGTGATTTTTTGACATTAAACAGTACAACAGAAGGACTGTCTTGTTATAAACTCCTTACTTCAGGATTCCATGAATGCTGTATAACTGCCTGCAGATTACTCCCTTACAGAAAGAGGTACCATCCATGAGCCATATACTGGCATGACTTTAATCATACAGATTAGAAACAGTTGTAAACACTAACACTGTTACATCACTTGCTGAGCCTACATAGCGCTTTTCTATGAACTCATCATCTTTCAAGGGGAAGTCACTTAGGCTAACTGTCTGTAATGTTATCTGCATGTCAGCCTGACCCCCACTATGCTTCCTACGGATCCTACCCACTTGTTGCAGCAATGCCTTCCTGTTTTGGGAGACTGGAGATAAAATGAGTGGAATTAGATGCCATAACGTCATCCACAATCAAACAAGGGGTATCCCTAGACAGTTCAGCCTTCTGTCTTAACTCATAACTCATAAGATAGCTTTCTACTTTGGCCGGGCTCCCTGTGTGATGGTGTGCTACAGATTTACAGCTCTTCCCCATTTGGTACTGTCATAGTGATTGCTCTACCTTTGCATTTCTCCATGTGTTTACGTTTGCAGCACCAGTACTTCTTAGTAGCCATAGTACATTCCAGATTGTAGATGTAGCTATCAACGATGAGTATTTTCCAGCCCTTCTGGGATTTGGTGGTGGTATAGACACATCCTAACACTCCAGGGCTTGGATACAGCGTTGCCATTGGACACCGAATATTTGTACTGGCTTCTATTCACTGTGCACGGTCCGTACAATGTTTTAAAGTGGCAGCACCTAGTTTAGCTATGCAGTACATCTCTGTTTCAGCAAGTCTACTCTGTTTACATATACTGACAGAAGCATTATTTTGTTTTTCCTGCTACTAACAGAAGCAGAGAAGTGGTTGCTGACAGCAACAGCTGTGGTACAGTACATGCCATTTATCTGCTTTGTACAGTTAGTGTTGGATAACAGCAGTTATGTTTAATTTCTCTACTTGACAGTGGTTGTGCATTCCATTTCCTGTTACATGACTGCTGTCGATGTTCTATCGCTCGATCATATGACAGTCAATGTTTTGGTTGCAGGTTTTCGATGTCCTGTTGCTTGCTCTCGGTATTTAGTGTTTCCAACGTTGTACATTCGATGTTGTGGGCATTCGAGGTTTCAAAGTAGACCTGTATATATATATATATATATATATATATATATATATATATATATGGCCCTACAGTATATTAGCGAATTTACGTTTTACCCAAACATAAATCTGCTAATATAATTACGCGAAAGTGCGTTTTATTGAAAACACACTTTCATGTAGTAAAGTTTACAAAATAGAGTAGTAAGGGGGGATGCAGATTGAAAACATGCTGTTTGCATGTTATATTAGTTGTACATCAACATTTAGTGTTGCTGTACAATTAATAGGACTTTTACTGAGATCGTAGTACAGTGGGGATGAGGGAACATTCCCTTTCCTCCACTGTAGTGTGATCTTGGAGTGAGAATATTTAAGTAGGGGTGTGTGGAGTGGCACAGCCCCCCACATGGGGGGGTGCATAACAGTGTTTTCAGCATTTTTTTGTGTTTTTTTTTTTAATGGATTTACATGAAAGTGCGTTTTCGTTGAAACACCCTTTTGTGTAAACGCATTTGCGGATTTAAGTTTTGCTGAAACGTAAATTTGTGCATAGACAGTATATCCATATATATATATATATATATATATATATATATATATATATATATATATATATATGTGTGTGTACACATAGTGTACATATATATGTGCATGTCTGTATGCATGTATGTGGGTGCAGATGCGTTACATAGTTCTTGTTTTCTTGTTGTCTTCTGTCCTTTCTTTATCATTAATGGTATTCTCCACTCATATTGATTTCATTAGGCTGCTCATGGCTATGAATTCATAATTTGAATATCTGAGAAGATTTTTGATGTATAATTTTATTCTCCTTCTATCTCATATAATTCCAGCTTAACAGATTTCAGTTTCTTTTAGCTTTTATAACATTTTTGCAGTAGGATTTTATGCCCGCAATAATAGAAAGGCATGCCAATGTGATTTTAAGTGAGAATCCACATGCCCTTTAGTATTCATACCATTCCCAAACTTAGGCATTTTTTTCACCCTGTCCTATTTTGTAAGTTTGGTAGGTCAGCACAGCTGGTTAAGGCTATGAGATGCAAATGAACTTCTGTTATTTGGGGTTTATGACCATCTATTGAGTGATTTATTTATTTATTCATTCATTCATGTTGCACTGACTGTGATGTCAGCTGGCTTATGCCCATATTTGGCAGAGTTCCTTGTAAAGACACCCAGTATAAAATGTATTATGGTGCAGTGCACATATAAGAATATAGGTTTCAAATTAAGATAACTTGTTTTATATATGAGAGCATAAATCATAAATGGCAGGTGGCAGTCACAGTGGTAGCATAACAAAACACTGTTGTTTGAACTGATGTCAAATTGTGCTGACATTAATAAGCATTATGTGCAGACATGAGGCCAAATACTTGGGTTATGTACTAAAAATATATGTCCAAATCATATTTCACATCTTACAGTCAAGTAGAAAGTATATGGACTATAATGTTAGACAACAGAGAACAAACCTTGGGTATCAGCAGTTATTCAGTTTAGACCATAGTTAAAGCTGTGTTTGTCTAGAAAGTATGAATTTCTTATAGATGTTCACTTCTCAGACTGGGTTCTGTACCACATGGGAATGTAGCAGATTATTTGTTTTTCTGGGCCCTAATGAAATGCTCTTTCCTCACATTTACATCTGCTTTTTATGACTCGTTCTAAATGTTCACTTTGAAATGTCAGATTTCTATTAGGAGTGAGCAATTTAATGACATTACGAAGACAAGGAAGGGTGAGCTATAAAAGCTATAAATGTAGTTTTATGATCTAGAGCAGTCAATTGCTATTAATTCTAGTAGCTATTTCAGTCCTTTGCGGATTATGAAGGATTAGAAAATTTTAATGACAATGAGCGCCTCTTTCCTGTGGCAAACTGTCCTATCTTTGAGGTATATCATTTCATGTTTCTTTTGCATGTGAGAGAACAAGTTGGTGTACAGGACTTGACCATGAAATATTTCAAGCAGAAAGATAGGATTTCTGGAGCCAGCATTTCTCATACCCATTTAACAATGCAAGCTGTTAGTCAATATTATTTTTAGCAGTTGCACTTTGCAGATTTAAATAGTATTTTGTGAGCAGTTTAAGCATCCAGTAGTTAGAACTAATACATTTTGTGTTCATGTTACCCGCCCCAATCATATTAGGTGTTGTTGGATAGAGGGGATATCTATAGGACTCAAAGAGGAAAAACTGTCTACTGTGTGACTCTAAACAAGTCACTTAAAGAGGCAGTGCTACTCGATCACCCATTAAGAGAAGCACTTATGTCTCATGGGCTTGTTCCCAGTAATCTCATACATTTCGCAGTATGTATGGTGACACTTCCCTGTAACACAGTGAAGGCTTCACATGGCACTAAAACAAAAAAAAAAAAAAACAAAAAAAAAAAAAGAAAAACAAAACAAAAAGAGCACCAAAAAAAGCCAGTATTTCTGATGTAAAGGCTTAATATTCAGACTTTTGCATTCAATGAGATAGAACCGAACTGTGGTTTATTGTGTGTCTCATTCACAACATCAGGTAAGAGCATAACAGCATAGTAAGTTTAAATATTCAAATTCTGTTTGAGGTCGAAGCATGTATTTGCTAAGGCACATCTTGAGACTAGAGGTGAATTGAGAAAATAAAAAAAATAGAATATTTTCATGACATTATCCTTAGGAGAATGCTTTAATTTTCCTCTACCACTAGTACAAATTAATAAACTATGACAAGAAGTCTGGTCAGGAATTATATTGTTTAGGACAGATATAATTTACAGACTTCTAGTACCATAAGACCTGACACCATCTCTTTATTCAAGCCTTTTCTTTCTTCATACTCTGTAGCCATTTTAAGGCATTTTGGTCGGTAAAATCAACAGCGACCTCCCATTGTAATTCATGAGTCTGTATGACCTCTTTCAATAATTTATATTCCCTTTTCAGTAGTGCAGTACAATTTGGTTTACATGTCAGCCTATAGGTACCCAGTCTTTCCCATTTTGACAAAATACAGTGCACACACATGCTTCAGAAACATCAGAAAGGGTATGATAGTATGACGTTAGCACATACTAATACCAAAGGATACATCAGTTTGCTTTACTTTCAAAATATTTCTAACAAAGTCTGTTTTTCTAATTTTCAGAACGAGTAGTCTGAATTAATAAACAAGAACAATGCAGCACAAATCATCTGTAATAGTCTATAAACCTGATGAATGATTAAATGTTTTTTTAGAAAGCATACAGCATTTTTTTCGTGGAGTTAATTTACTTTCTGTCTGCCAAACCTATAATGGAAAATTATGAAACAGAAAACTGAGGCCTCTGTTAACTTAGCTTATTTTATTTTATTCATTATTTGTTAAAAAGGTAACTCCACTGAACCCAAGAGTCTGTTTTCATGAATGGCATTACACTACTGTATGGTTAAGTGGTTTATAGTGTGGCACACAGTTTAAACATGGAAACCAACCTAGGACTATGGAATAAAACTCAATAGCACCTCATAGCCTTAAATCTTTGAACTAATCTGCTGACCAAGCTTGTGCTAATATGATCAAAACATGTTGCAGATGATTAGTAATGTGCCCTAAACGGCTACTAAGACTAACGGTGAGATTAATAGCTGACATCTGAATGGGACTGACCACAGAACATCTCAGCAGCACTATTTACTGGTTTGCCATTCACATATAGATGTATACGTACCAGCTCATGCTCAGCGCAATACAGAATGAAGTAAGGGACAGGTTCTGCAGTTGCATTGCATACCATTCATTTTAGCATAACACATAGAACTATATGGTAGAAAAGGGGTGCTTAGGGGAATGGGGGTGGTACTTCAGAGCAGTGTGTAAAACATAGCAGCACATGTATCTTACAGACCTCCATCATTGTTGGCACTTTTTGAAAGTGCCATCGAAAGATGAGAATGTATTACATAGCAGCCTGTTTGTCTTGCATGTTTACAACATGGTCCCAACTACACTTATGCTATATGATATAAAAAAGGTTGCATCTCATGTCAGAATGTGTGCCTGCAAATTTGTAGTGCACATGGCACTGCTATGAAAGAGTCACAGATTAAGGGTACTAAGTGCTTTGGGACTGAAGTATATGATAGACTGTATGGAAGACCCTAATGAGTGCGGTATGATTTATATGTATATGCAAGCATATCATGCACCTTTCACAGCTTGTAATACATGATGTATCTAGCCAACTAGCTATATATATATATATATATATATATATATATATATATATATATATATGTGTGTGTGTGTGTGTGTGTGTGTATACACAGATATACATATATACACTCTAAAATTTAGTACAGTCTCCACAACCTATATACGTAAATTACTCTCAAAACTTAAACCATGCACTCCATCAGCCGACCAACTACCAGCCGAATATCTGCAACTAGCAGCAGCAGAACTAGCATATCCAGTCTCCATCTTAATTAACAGAACAATAACTGAATCTACTATTCCTTCCCTCTGGAAGGTCTCCCACATCATTCCTCTGCATAAAGGAGGAAACACTAATGAACTTACTAATTTCCATCCCATAGCCATTCTATCACCACTATCTAAAATTATGGAACATTGTATACACCAACAACTTTTACATAATAGCCTAATTTCAGACTCCCAACATGGCTTTAGACCTTTCCATAGCACTTCCACTGCTCTTCTCTCCTTCACAGACAATATCAACAAAAATCGCAATAACAACCTTTTCTCCTCTGCTTTATTCCTTGACCTGTCTAAAGCCTTTGATATGGTGAACCATCAACTTCTGCTAGACACTTTGAAATCTCTCTCACTTGACTCTATGGCATTGCACTGGTTTGACTCTTACTTGAAAGACAGAAAACAAGCAGTGCTTTGGGCCAGACATCTATCCTCTCAGCTCCCAGTCACTATCGGTGTACCTCAAGGATCCATCCTAGGTCCCCTTCTTTTCTCCATATTTATAAATAACCTATCTATTTCACTCCCAACATCCACATGTATTCAGTATGCAGATGATTCAACTCTGATCTTTTCTGCTGTATCTCCAGCTGAACTCCATTCTTCCACCCAAAAAGTCTTTACAGCAGCAGAAAAATGGTTCCAACATATCTGTCTCCTCCTCAATCCCAAAAAAACCAAATTATTACTTTTCTCACTTACCCTTAAGTCTGCCCCCTTCTCCTTCTCTATTGTGTCTGACAATGACACTATTATTACACCTGATTATTCCACTAAACTACTAGGCTTTACAATAGATAATCAACTAAACGTTGATTGCCACATTGACCTAACCATCAAAGCTGTTAATAAAAAGATAGGTGCCCTCTATAGACTCAAGCCCTTTCTTACACCAACTAGCAGGGTGTCTCTAGCCCAAACTCATCTCATCTCTACATTATTGTATGCCTCCCCATCCTTTATCAACCTTTCAAAATCTAACCTTCAGAAACTTGCCACAGCCCACCATAGCATTGCCAGATTTGCCACAGGTTCCCCATTTCGTACCCATCATTGTGTTAATCTCAAAAAACTCGACTGGCTTGAACTTCAAAATCTTATTCTCCTCCATCAATTAGTTATCACCCATAAAATTCTTCATTACCCTAACAATACACCAATACTTAATAACCTTGTCACCCCTTACAGGAATCTTACTTCCCTCCACTCAGCAAACAAACTGCTAGTCGCCACTCTCAAATCACACAATAGAGCTGGTGACTCCTTGTTTACAAATGTTGTTGGCTCATCCTGGAACAAACTTCCCATAGAACTGACCTCCCTACGCTCATCAAAACTTTTCAAGAAACAACTAAGGAACCATTTCAAATCTAACTGGCTATGCCCTTGCTCTAATCCTGACTGACCTCAGCACCCAACTCTCTCTACAGCTTCTCTCCATTACGTTTCTACTTTGTCTCTACTACTAGTATTCACTCCTCCTCTGTAGCTCACCTAGTATCCACTTAGATATTACTTTTCCTTTAACGTCTCTTCTCTTTACTTGATACACTACTGCAACCTGACATCTCTCCTCTCACTTAAACCTACACGTTGCTCCCTGCTGTGCAAACCTATTTCTTAAAACTTGTGCCCTGGCACAAATGTTTTATCATAACTATTAATACTATTTATATTGTTTAGACCTTTGTGTGTGTTACCACCTTCTCACTTTCAATATTACTACTCCTGCTTTTGCTAATAATATGGGAATAGGAATCCACACAGTGTTTTAAGAATTTTACATTTCTGTAAAAATGCTACTGTATTGTGACTATCCTACATTCAAATAGTTGTTTAGATCCTTATAATTTGTATCTTACAGTGATGTATTTTATGTAATGTACCAGTATATAGTGGAGCTTTTCTCCTCGGGCCTCTGCTGAAAATGGACATGTATCCAGCCAGACTAGCCCGGTCAACAAATGTAAAATAAAATAAAATAAATAAATATATATATATATATGTATATATATATATATATATATATATATATATGTATATATGTATATATATATATATATATATATATGGGTTCACTATAGACTCTCAAAATACTGAAATAACGAATTTCAGTATTTTGAAATTCTATAGCCGAAAGCTTTAAATCGCGAAACCCCAGAAGTGCAAAATTCAAAATCCTGAAGTTCAGAGATTTTGAAATAGCACTTCTGGTGTTGCGGTGTGTGAATGGATAGGTGTACGTTCAGGTAAGTATGTATGTGTAAGTGTATTGGTTAGGGGCTTTAGTGTATGTTAGTGTGTGTTGTGGCTGAGATGTGTGTGTGCAAGGGGCTATGAAATGTGTGGGTGTGAGTTACCTTTGTGTGTGTGATTGTGTGATCTTGGAGTTAGTATATATAAGTAGGGGGTGTGGGGGGTGCAGCTCCTCACATGGGGGGTGCAGGGGGGCTTGCCCCTCTTCTTGTCTGAAGTGTAGGATTGTATGTTTGATTGAGAGGGGACCTTGTGTGTATGTGTGTGGTGTATTTGTAGTGCAGGTTCGCGATTTTAAATTTTGCTTTTCTGAGGTTTTGGGATTTAAAGCTTTCGGCTATAGAATTTCGAAATACTGAAATTCGGGTTTTCAGTATTTTGAGATTCTATAATGAATCTATATATATATATATATATATATATATATATATATATATATATATATATATATACATATATACACACATACACACACACACACACACACACACACACACACACACACACACACACACACACACACACACACACACACATGCACACATATTTATGGTTGCAATGTATGCATTTTTTATCAACAGAGTTTATTGCTTTCACTATACATTGAAATTCCTGTTTGTTAGTTGCACTGGATGTTGAATGTGTGATTGTCTCTGTGGTGTGTGAGCTGTGTTTGCATGCAGGTATATGGGGTTTTATAGTAATTCTGAAGCATTCATGTAATCCAAAAGTTTTGGAATGAGTGGTGGGAGTGTGTGTGCAAGTGTTTGCAGATTAGGCTTACAGCAAGGTTTAAGTTAGATGATATTTTTAGCGTTTTGTCTGTGTAAGTGTGTGTGTACTGTTAGAAAAAGGGTTTTTGGTACGGTAATGTATAAGGCTGGGATTAGGGCCAGTAACAAGGCTAGCACATGAGTAAGGTGATAGAGTTCTTGAAATATTGTGGTATATACGACACCATTATAATTCAAGATGCAATTATTTATTCTTTTTTGAATCTAGAAGCTAAGTGTAAGGGTGTTTTATAGGTACCAGTTGAAGAAATCAATCTATACCATTTAACAATTGTATTATAGTTGCATTAAAGTCATAGTTAATAAGGAAATAGTTAAAAAGTGAAGTTAAAGAATTAATGAGTATTTTTATGAGATTAATAAAAATAGCAGCAGAAATACATTGACTAGGCATCTTATACAGCTGGGTAAAAAGCGTTAGCTTAGATGCTTAGTTTTTGCCGGTGATTAACAGAGATGTTAGAGGAGTTGATATATTAATGCACACAGACAATGCTGAATATAAAATAATCACAGATCTTAATGTCACAACACCAATATTATACAATGACCCCCCATTAATTTTCCAAAACATGCACGCTGATTGGTCAGGGTGCATGTTGTAAATCAGAGTTATAGTAATGGAAAAAGGTCCGGTCGCCCGGGCTTTTTCCATTAGTATAACTTTTTTTACAGCAATGGAGAACGCAAGATCTCAGTTGCTTTTTACACACCGTCTCGCTATGTTAAATGAGTTTAACATAGCGAGACAGCTTTAAAAAAAGTAACAGAGATCTTCCTATCTCCATTGCTTTTTTTAAAGGTGTCTCGCTATGTTAAATGGGTTTAACATAGCGAGACAGCTTTAAAAAAAGCAACGGAAATTCTTTGTTGCTTTTTTTAAAGCTGTCTCGCTATGTTACACTTTATAAAAAGCAACGGAGATCTTGCTTTCTCTGTTGCTTTTTTCAAAACTGTCTCGCTATGTTAAATGGGTTTAAAATAGCGAGACAGCTTTAAAAAAAGCAACGGACATTCTCCGTTGCTTTTTTTAAAGCTATCTCGCTATGTTAAACTCTTTTAGCATAGCGAGATAGTTTGTAAAAAGCAACGGAGATCTTGCTTTCTCCGTTGCTTTTGCTCACAGCTCTGATGTACTGCATAAGCATACGCATGTGCAGTACATCAGAACTGCCACATAATATCAGACAGCTGCAGAAGGGCAGCAAGGAAGCATTATACAATGCCATTATTTAAGAAAAGTAATTTTTTTTTCTTAAATAATGTAATTGTATAAATAGCAATAACCCAATTCTGGGTGTGGGTAATGCTGGATTTACCCAAGGTTGTCTTTGTTTGGCCACTCGGGCTTCGCTCACGTGACCAAACCACACCAACCGTGGGTAAATCCAGCATTACCCACACCCAGGCGTAGGTTATTGCTATATTAATTTATAGCTATAGTCTGAAACCAATTTTAAAATGACAAAGTTTGAAATATTGGATTGATATATAATTTCAAATTTTAGTAGACTGACTTTAATGTTGATCATGTGATTGAGTGTCTCATAAGTGGAATGTTTTGGTAGGGTTTTTCTTAAGTACTTGAAAAAACACTAGGCATATGAGCATGCTTCTCTTGTTTTTATCAAGTTCTTTAAAAGCAAGCTTAAACCCTACCTCAAATCACACTGGCTATGCCCCTGTGTTAACCCAGACTAAGTACCTAACTATTAACTAGACTCCCACAATTCCTAGCCTCCCATGATCATGATCTTGTGTTGTCTCACTAATTTTTAGTGAGCTTAACCTTCCTTAGGATTTTTTCTCATGTAAATAAGTATATACTGTGGAATGATCAAACACCTCCATATAGTATCACAACCTATGTGTTAAATAACACTAGAAATCCATCCTTGTTTGCTGTTCTTCTATACTCTATCTATTGATCTCTAGTGTTTTTCTTTCTTAGGTTTTTGTGAGACCTTAGTATCTCTTATCATAAATTACTAGGTGTATCTAATTTTGTAATATGTTATAAAGATTTGTACTACACCATTTCTAATACAAATGTATTAGTCTTATTCATCTATTCTTAGATAAATTTTTCCTTTTTCCTACTGAAATATAAAATATATAATCTTAAGCTTGTACTATAATTGTTAAAACTTATGTACCAAATTATACTGTTATTGTCTTTGTCTTGACCTTTTATGTTGTTGTAATTTGTGGAGCTTTTCTCCACGGGCCTCCACTGAAAATGGACATATATCCAGCTGGACTAGCCCGGTCAACAAATGTAAAATAAATAAATAATTTTCACTTTTGTATGATTCCTGAGTTCTTTTTCATGTGGAAAATATCCAAACTTCCATAATGAGGTAAACAGTACTAGAAATGTAAAACATGAATAAAAACAGTTTGCAACAGTGTTAAAATACATATGGAAATTGAAAGGAAACATTATTTTGACCCATTACTTGTAAGTGTTATCTATGTAATGATTGTCACAGAACTGAAGTACAGAACGTAACTGAGCGTGTGTATGTGTAGGTTAATGTAAGGTTAGAAAAGCAGTATAGGGAGGAAAAAAGAGAAGGAGAAAGTGTGGCTTAGGGTAAAATAAAATGTATCATGACAGAATCCATTATTGACCACATACATACATTTGTCATGTGAAGCTACACAAATGAAGAGGCTGCAAACATTTTAACAATGTTGTACATTTTGTCATTTGATTGTTTTAAACAACTGATTTTGTCTATAAAAAGGTGTATTTGACTTAAAAATCTCTCCTCATTCATACTGAGATCATCTCTAAACCCTCTCTAGACATTCCAAACTAAAAGCAAACCATCAAATCTCATGTACTGAACACCTAAGTGAGAAGACATAATTTTCACAAAAAAAAAAGACTTTCTGTGTTAATTAACAATGCACATACTGTCATAATCCAAAGCTGTTCTGTTATAGTACAGAAAAGCTGCTTAATCCAGGACAAAACTGTACTTCACATTTTCATCACTGGAGTGACAAAGAGATTGCTACTCAAGGTGGGAAATTTATTCACAATACAGTATAAAAGACCCAGCCAGGTGGCTAGTTAATAAAATAACTAGCACTCTTATCACCAATAAAACAAATGCATTTGCTCCCAGCTGCTTCAACATCCCAGCAAACACAACCTTAACTCGAATGTACAGTGTAACTTCAGGCTTAACTGTACCACTAGTGTTGTCCTGCTGGATGCTACAGACATCTGTGAGCAGATAGATCATGGCCAAATTGTTGGATAATTTTGTGGACTTTACTAAAGCATTCAGTACTATGGGCAATGCAACACTTCTCACTATCCTAAGCAGCTATGATCTTTCCCTCAGTGCTACCAATGATTCAAAAACTGTCCTGACAAAGGACACTAGTCAGTCAGCTGGAATGGAGTCATCTTGTTATTGCTGGAGTCCCTCAGGGATCAGTACTAGGGCCACTCCTTTTCACTGCGGCCAAACTGATACAGCACGGTGAGGACTCTATAATTCTTTCTGGACATGATACAGTTACCGTGGCCAATGCCAAATGAAAGTTTTGTTTGATTCTCTGCCATTATGACAAAAACTATGACATCTTAATACTGTTGAGACCAAAATTATACCTTTTATAGCAAAACCAAAATCTCTGTCATTCTAGGATCACCCAAAGACAATTCCACTCCTTCTATTTAATTTGGTCAAGTCACTGAGTGAGGAAATAATCTTAACAAACACTTGGCCTCATCACTGGCAATCACTTGTGGTTCAAAAACATACTGACAATTTCATCTCTAAAAGTAACGAAAACCTAGATAGGTTGCATAGAATTTAATGATTTTTCTCCCAAGGTGACTGTGTATCAGCTGTTAATATTTTTATATATATATATATATATATATATATATATATATATATATATATATATATATATATATTATTCCTGTCATTTTGTACTCTGTACATTTTCTAACTGAGCTACATTCTCCACTATATGGTGTATTTTAGCTGACTTACAGTAGGAAAGTTAGATTTGTTACACGACAAAACTGCTTAGCCCTTCACAACCTGAGATGGCTGAAGTTTATCACACTGTCACTAATTCAGTTGACAATTGCTTAGAAACAGCTACACATGCCTATGTGTTCCGCTTTAGCTAATACTTTTGACAAGCATAGAGTAGTTATAACTTCTACTGGACATTTAGTTTAAATCCCGAAATTAAGGAATTAATATGTAGTACATGTTAGCAAACTGGAATGAGCCACCTCATGGTTTAAGTTGATATATCCATGAAAATGAAAGACTTTAAGATAGCTTTCGCTGAAATCTTCAGTGGAATTGTAAGTGTGATATGACATAGTACCTTCTTATGACACATTACTGAAAACTGGTTTAAACACCAGTATTGACTTGGTGTAAGCCTGTGGTTACCTGCATTGCCACCTTTTAAGTAATAGCAATTTAATTAGAAGTGCTTATGTGATAGCAGCTATTTGTTAATCGTTTGTTGACCGCTCAGACTTACATACTCATCAATAATGGTTCACTGTGTTATCTATATATTTCGTTTGTCACTGCAGACTATGAATTAGATAAGTATGTCATGTTTATAGGCATTCACTCACTGAAACACTAGTAGACTTATTCTTCAGCTTTTGTTATTACAGCCAGTATCACATCAAATTAGCATTGTGTATATCCATTGTATATAATTGTCTGAGTTCACATGGCACTGAATCATATAAAATGCCATCTTATATTGTAACAATGTTGCTGTTGCTGTGCACTAACTTCAAGTACTTCAAGGTTTCTGAAGTGGGAGTTTGTCATAATGGTTAAGGTGTTCACCTTATAGCCACAAGGTGCAAGGTTTGATTCTTACATGGGGTAATTGGCTGGGCTTGGAATGACCACGAGGATAATTAGCCTGTAACAGCTACATATGTAGTCTAAAAGGTAGGACCCAAATATGTGCCAAACTAGTGACTAATGGTATCACACAACACTCATCCCCCACAGATAGCAAACCTGCTAGCGGACAGATTTGGCGAAAATTTTACTCGCTTATCTCCATCTCCCTCCCCCCACCACCACTCTACATATCCAAAGAGCAGGTCATTAAAGCCTTGTCTAAGGCAAATAAACACAGCCTCTATGGGACCACATGGCATACTAGGCTGTCTTCTAAACAGGCTAAAACATGAACTGGCATCAACATTAAGTACTCTATTCAGCCTAACCACTGGCTTTGTTCCTGCAGAATGGAGAACAGCAACAGTTATTCCTGCAACAGACCCAAGGGATTATGGACCAATAAGTCTGATCAGCCTCATCTGTAAAGCTATGGAATGTATCATCATCAGCCTTATAAATAAAGACATGGGTGACCTCCAAACCCTGGATTCAAACCAGTTTGGCTTCATCAAGATCCTGCCTGTTAAATCTAGTGGATTTCTTCAAAAATGTGACCAGAGCCGTTGACAAGGACAAATCTGTGCACACAGCATACCTTGACTTGGCAAAGGCCTTTGACATAATCCCACACTCAGGAATTACTGATAAACTTAGCAAACTGAATATAAACCCTTTTGTTGTAAGATAGGTTGCCAGCTGGCTCACAAACCAGTCACCCACTATCAAAGTGGGTGACTCTCCATCAACCAGCAGACCTGTCACCAGCGGGGTGCCACAGGTTTCAGTGCTGGGCCCTCTACTGTTTGGTATATAGTTCTGAGAATTTCAGGCTAAAACTAAGGGACTGTGGCTGATCAAGTCTGCGGGCAACTACTGGGTGCAATTATCGAATGCCCAAATGATGTCAGTATACTTCAGGATGGGCTTATGCAGACCAATGACTAGTGCCTTAGTCACAGTCTCAAACTAAATGCAAAAAAATGCATCATCATTCCCTTTGGTAAAACCAATGTCCCTTCACACTATCAAATTAGCAACAATACCTTATGTATCTAAAAAGTGGTAAGAGATCTGGGATCACAAGTTGACTGCGACCTTAACTTTGACCACCATGTGTCTATTGTAAAAAGGAAGGTTTCTGTGTAGCACACTTGATTAGCAAAGGCATTGTCTCTAGATCAAAGGGAGTTTACAGTCCCTCTATACTCTTCACTAATCAGGCCCAGAATTAAGAATAATGCCCCTTTCAGCATGTATCATACAAAGCACCTGGAGCAGTTGGAGAGACCTCAGAGTTTCTAACTAAGATGATCAAGGGACTCTGGCACGTGCCTTACACAGACCGACTAAAGTCTCTGTCACTATACTCAGTATTGTATAGGCTTCTTAGGGAAGACTTATGCCTGGCTTACAGAGCAATCTCTGACCCAAACCTAATGAATTTGTTGCACATCTGCAAATCAAACGGAGCTAGAGATACCCATTCCAGGGACCTAAATATGGCCTGTGACTTGAATAGGACATGCTGGAGGGACAAATTTGTCTCCCAGTGATTGCTGCATCTTTGGAATAGGCTTCCAATTCATATCAAGAAGAGCACCTCTATGACACTGGTCAAAAGAAACCTGGGCAAGTGGATGGGGCACTGTAAATTCTTACCAGGGATAGCACCCACAACTCTTCTGGACATGGGCAGTCATTAATAAATGCAATCCTGAGTAATGACTAGAGTATCTATGGTATTACATTGGGATGAAATGGCTAGGCTTGAAATGACCTCCGGGTTAATAGCCTAGTAACCTCCTATGATCCTATGATTCTCCCTGGAAACTGATGTTGTTCGGTTGGTCATTCGTGGCCAAAAATATTAAAAAAAAATAATAATAAAAAATAATAAAAACAGTAAAAGTTAATGACAGTTCTCTCTAAAGTATCCTATTAATTAGTAGAATAATACAATACTGGCTTCCTACTGAAATGTCGGCACTCAAAATGCTGAGTGCTGAAAAGCCAAAAAAAAGACAGAAAACACAGGAGAAGAGCGAATCTTGAAAATTGCTCTTCTCCTTATAACTACTTTACACCCCCCTGCACCCACCCATGTAGGGGGCAGATTGCCATACCTTGGAGAAAAGAGAATATTCTGAGAAATGGCAACTTGAACTTAGTATATACAAGTCTGATCTTTCAGCCATTCAGTCTCTGCATTTCAGGACTCACTCTAGCGGGTCCTGACATTTCAAATAGTTATTGCAATATTTAGAAGCATTAGTAAATTTAAAATTGTTTGCAGATTGCATTATGAAGCTCAGAAATGTAATTCTGTATATTTAACTAGTGGTTTTGTATTTATTGTTATTGCTTACCAAAATATTTAAAATATTGTTATGTAATACAAAAGCAATCATTGTGCCACATAAGGTATGGACAGCAAAATGGTTGCAACCTATTTTTAAAGTGCAAAGTATGTGTTTATAGCAAGATAAACTATATCACTGCACACTGCAGTGTTAATATACTAAGATTTTAACATGTTGTTATTCAAAACTCCTCATTTTGTGAAAAAGAGGTTGGGGCAGCTTGCCTTAGAAAGTGGCTGCTTAATTTGCTCTTTCTCTCTCCCCTGAATGATTCAGTGATTCTTCTGTAATATATGTAGAAACTGAGGAGTCCAATGATATCATGAACTCCTGCTCAAGGGATCTCAATCTCTTTTGAAAAATAAATAGAGCACGTTGATGGGATAGGTAGGCATCACAGAGAATATTGCTCCTATGGATGCATGTTTCACTCCAGATAAAACAATGTACTTTTCTTAACTGTTCAGTATTAATTTAAATAAATGGATGGGTGACCAAAAATTCACTCCTGATTTAACATACCTGTCCCTCTCAGAAAGAGGAAACATAAATGTTCCAACATATCCTTATTTGCCAGTCTCTGGGTATTTGTATGCAAAATATAAGGGCTAAAAACTACCATGGGAGTGTAAGGTTAGGCATCTTATGCTCCTCATAGATCAATATCCAAGTAAGTACTTATGAACCTATGAAAGAGTTGGCCAGCAGAAATCAAAGGCAAACTAGCAAGAACATCAGAAAATGTATTGCCTGCTTCATTTCATGAACACATTCAGAAGAGAGGCTGATACTGTTGTTTGAGCACCTTTTTGTAATGGTGCATGGCATGGCGGACTGACATTCTACTGTACTCTTTACTTAGGGAGCACTTCCCAGCATGCAAGGGCACTCTGCCACTACTTTATAAGAGAACAAACACATGAAAATGGCAATAACTGATGAATTAAATAGACAACAAGAGCTAGAAAGTACAGATGCTACAGAAGAAAATAAATGATTTAGAAAACAGAAGCTGGAGGTGCAATGTGAAAATTGTTGGTGTACCTGAAAGTGTACCTACTCAGAAATTACTAGAATTTGTAGAATGTATCATCAAAGAGGGGCTGAAAATTCCATCTGTGTTTGTTTTCATAATATATAGGATTCACAGGGTTGGGGGAGGAAATCAGAATTACATAATCCTAGACATGTGCTTATGGCCCCAAACTCCTTTCTCACAAGGCACTGGATTATCCAATGCAGTAGAGAACACAGAAGGCTTCTTTGTCTACAAAACCACATTAAATTTGTGGAGGACTTTTCTGCATACTTATATTAATGTACAAGGAAGCAGACTTTCTGAACGGGAAACTAGGCTTCCCCACCCTGGTTTCTTACCAAGTTACATTAATGGCAACAACATGGGATAAAGTGAGGAAACTGCATTATTTTTATGTTGTAAAAGTTTTTGAACAAATGTTTTGTTATCTACTAGACTATAGCCACTGACCAATTGAAACTAGACACTGTTGTATTCTTTTTCTTACTAAGAATCTGCAGACCCCTTATCTGTGCCTTTCCTTAACAGGCACAAGTTCTGATCATCCATGTGACACCCACCTCTACTACCGATATGTGATGGGCACCAATATGTGTCAACTCCATGCTGGGCCAGTACTCAAGGAGCCTGAATCTTCACCACTGACACTGGAGAGGGATGTGCAATTGTAATAAAAATGGATACACTTAGTATTTCCAGATGAGGACTTCTCTGCATCAAGTGCAATTTCCCTTAAGAGCACACACGGAACACACTTGGCCCGGGGTCCGGATGTCTCTATATCTGTCTTCCTCCAGATCCCCAATAAGACTCCCCACTGGCACAGCTGTAGAGTTAGGTCCTCAGCTGAGTGTTCAAGCCAATTGCTGCAGCACTCTCTGTAAACCCATTGCTTCATGTCAATACCCCAAGTAGCTGACACACACAAACTTTGTGAGATTTGATTTGCACAAACACACACATGCACACGCATACACACACACCTGGGAAAGACTGGCACAGTTCTACTAGCTATGCCCCCTTCTGCTTAGACTATAAGGTGGATTCACTGCCACCAGACACTTCACAATCAGCTACTCCAAGGACCTTGACAAAGGGTGTCCAATTATACTGTGCAATATTAATACTAATACAAATAGTAGTAGTTCACCAAGATGACTTGGCCTTCTGGAGTGGCCCACACAGAGTCACCAAATAAATATAAGTACTCTTAAAGGTTAATACTTTCTAAAAACGACCAGACACAATGAAAACGTTTAAATATATTTAATAATAAATAGTAAAAGAACAAGAAAATGCTAAATATATATCCACAGTAAATCACAGAGTTCAAATCACAGAAAATATTGAAAACAAAATTGATGGATAGACTCATACAAGTAAAGAAAAACAATCTCTGAACTAAGCTTCACTATAGTCCTGACTGAATTTAAGAGAATTTTACTTTTCCCTAGTAACTTACTTGGGCAAGGCAAGATTAAGTACGTGAGCAGTCTTTGTAGTCAGGCTCCCAAACAAAATACTTTATGTTCTGAGATTACTCCCTGTAAAATATAATATCCAAGATGACTTGTAGAATGACCTCATCTGGTCACCTGACTCTAGGCTCCCACAATATCTCCTTTTGAAGTTGGAGACAGAACTAAAGCAGACTGCTACAATACACATTTACAGCTTTTATGGTAGTGCCTAGGAGGCAGAACCATTTACAGCACTTCCCTCCTTCTTTACAAAAGTTAACAGATAATGGCTGCTCCCAGACCTACCATCTCTGGTCCTACTCAGCGCTGTGGGGTCATGTTCAATGACTTAACAGCTCATTTACATTTCCCTTATTTTTCTTAAAATAAGCCAACTGGTTAACCATTGCTGTGCCAGTGTCCTCTATTAAAACATATACATTTAATTCAGATACCATAATACATGTACATGTCTCTTAATTTCAGCAAGGTGAACTGTTGGTGCATTTTACCACAATTAACACAAGCAAAGCTCACAAATACATTTTCAGCACAAGCATCTGTACTGATCAGTTTGATCTACCAATGGCATACAATTATTTACAAAATTCCAGCTAGCTGTGCTGGCACAAGTCATACATCCACTGCCTACTTCTCCCTGGCATGGCTGGCAGTACATTCTATCTTCACACTCCCTGTTGGAATTTTCTATGTTGGCAATATTCATGATGACAATAAAGGAAAGCTAAAAACAGACCTGGGCTGTCCTGATCCATCTTGAATAAACATGGATTCCAAAGAGAGAAAATATTATGCAAAACGCTAAACATTTCTCCCATCTTATCCTTCCCCCTTCACAGGAAGCAAATACATTCATAAGTGTGGAGGAGGCAAGCTAAGCCCAGTCAGTGAGAAAAAAAGGTTAAGCAAGATGGAGATGCCTGGAACTGTCTGGAAAAACCACAGAGGATGCTGAACATAACAGATAATAGAAACATACCAGACAGTGCATTTAGAGACAATATAAATAGTGAGAGGGATGAAGGAACAGACATTGGCAGTAATATGACACAGCTGGCAACTCAACCAAATTTGACAGTAGAAGACACATCTACTAGCAGAAATAAAGTAGAAACCACAGTAAACAGTATGAGTAAAAAAGAGGTTGTGATTCGACTGTGTCAAACACATGATAAACAATAGCGGAAAGAAGGAAGATTTGACTATGATACATGCAATAAGCATTGTTAATTTACCTGGTGCAGACTAGTGAGACTTGATCATAGGGCTGCATCACCAGTTTCCAAATGGAACAACACTACTCAGAAGTGAAAAGAGAGGAATACCCATAAGTAAGTTTATAGTGTAGACTGGTTTGTCAGAACTGGTTGAAGTGATATACATGTCACAACTGGGGTTCTTGGACTATGTACAAACACTAGTCGATATTGGAAAGAGAGGTATTGAACAATGTGTAAAACATATAGACTTGCACATCATTTAGACATACATAAATGACTATTCTCAAACATTTATGGAATTAGGATTTCAGTACTGCAATTTCTTGATGATTATGGCCTTTTAGTCTTTGCTGGTTATGCTTATATTGGTGTGAATTGTATATGTTTTATATAATTTTCCTTGTTAAATTCTTGTAATGCAGAAACTATAATCTTTTATTGTAATGCATGTGAATGAAATGTATGAGAAATTGAGTTTCTTTAATAACAAAAGAGTTTGTCATGTTTTGTATAACAATACTTAAAGGGATCGGAAAAAGACATTTAGCGATTGAGCTACTGTACATGTGAAGTACTCCAGTGTTTATGAGTTGCTTCATTATCGGAGAACTGACTCCAGATGGGATGGTTGTTGGGGGAGGGAATGAAAAAGCTTTGCTCTTTTTCTTTTTCCCCACTAAAACTACAAATAGAACTGATTTGTGCTGGGCATAGGCTAATATGTAATGGCCAAAAGTGTTATACTCCACCCCAGGGTGTCAATTTAACAAACTTTTGTTGGGGAGAGGGAACAAAGATATGGGTTAGTTAACAGAGGTAAAGGTGACTGAAGTTAATAGTAAGGCTACACACAGTAGTTTTATTACTTAGAATTCAGGAAGGTGCTTACTCATATTAAATGTAAGGAGATTTTTGAGAAATTAAAATGTTCAAATATTCAAATGGCTAAACATTAGGGAGGAGCATATGATACAGTGGCAAGAATATCCAGGCAGTGCAACAAATTACAAAGCAGGCATTGGAAAGAAAAAAGTAGTAATTCTATTCATCAGAGCTTGAAAGTTAAAGATAAAATCTTGTAGACTAAGTTTAATAGCATAATGGATAAAATGGAAGGTTTTTGTGCAAAGCAGTAAAATAGTAATAGGCAATATGTAGACCCCAAGTGCTGATGACCCCAAAATTTTCAGGACTTTATTAAAAACTGAAAAGTGGAAACAGAAAGCGAGGACATACAAGTGATTGGTGGAAAGTTTAAGGATACATGAAATCCTGAATTGGACAGGTTGTATGGGAAAATGAAAAATAATGTTAGGACCCAAGGGTGGTTAAATTGGAAAAATGAAAGCACAATATTTAGTAGATATACAGAGAGAGACACAAGGTAAAAAGATAGACTTCATCTTTTCTGAGAGGAAGGAGTTCAAGGTAATGGGCTGAATTATTTTCTCACAAACAGGGAAGATTAGGCTAGAGTGACTCAGATTAAATTATTAGTTTGATATACTTCAAATCATTCTCTTGTAGCTTTGTTAGCAGTTCTGCTGCAAAACAAAACATATTACATACATGGAGATGATCTTGGTATAAATGTAGGACTTAAGAACAGTAGCAAATGCTTGGAAAAAAAGTCCACATGGTGGTATCTGATAACACAGCTAGAAGGAATGCTCTGCATGTATTATGGTGGGAGGAAGGAAGCAGCTTTGAGGGCCAGTCTTATGGAGAGAAAGTAAGAAGAGGTAAACACAGGCTAATTTAGTTCTCTGTCTCTGTCTCTCGTATCCACACTGTGTCTTTCAGCGTATCGGGCAATGAGCGCTCTGCAGCACTCATTGTTTCTGTAGCAGTTACGGGTTTTGTATGGGGTCGGGTTGCTAGCCAGAGGTCCAACCCTCCTCACCGGGTATACCACACACTTGCACACACTCTCACACCTATGGCCAAGTTAAAGGGTCTAATCCACCTACTGCATGTCTTTGGAATGTGGGAGGAGACTGGAACATCCATAGGAAACTAACACGAACACAGGGAGAATATGCAGAATCTGCACAGAAGGCACCCCAGCTGAAATAGAACTGGAGAACCTCTTGCTGTGAGGTGACAATGCTATCTGCTACACCACTGTGCCACCCAATCCAGTGCTAGAGAAGAAAAATAGATTAAAAGAGTTAGAGGACCTAATATAATGAGAGACCAATAATGTGCCTTAAAAATATCACCTATCCCATGTCTGTCTTAATCAATCAATCCATCGCAGAACAATATATCCCCATACTTTGGAAAATATCCTATAACCTCCCCCTCCACAAGGGAGCCCATCAAAATATATAATTATTGGCTTATTGCCATTCTCTCACCCCTAGCCAAAATCTTACAGAAATGTATCCATAAGCAGCTCCTAGACCACCTCACTACAAATAACCCCTTATCTAGTTCACAGCATGGCTTCCATTCAAAACACAGTACCTCCACAGCCCTCATAAGTTATACTAACTACATCAACCTCCTTAAAAACAACGGATCACTAGTCTCTACTATATTCCTTGATATGTCCAAAGCTTTTGATACGGTATCCAACCAACTACTACTCAATACTCTAGCCTCCTTCACCCTCAACTCTACAGCTCTCAACTGTTTTTTTAGCTACCTTACTAATCGATAACAGGCAACTAAATGGGATAATAAACTCTCCACACTCCTCCCAGTTTCTGTTGGGATTCCTCAGGGTTCCATCCTCATCCCTCTCCTTTTTATTATATTCACAAATAGTCTAAACACTGCCACTAAATCTGCTTCTATCATTCAATATGCTGACAATGCTACTCTTATTTGCTCTGCTCTCACACCCCAAGAACTCCAAGATAAACTGCAAAAATCATTTCTTGATATTGAAAATTACCTAAATGAACTTCAACTCATCTTAAACTCAAACAAAACAAAGTTAATGATTTTTTTCTAACAGGAAATCCAAAGCCAACCTACCTCCTCTCTCCATCTACTCCATTAATGACACCATAATTGAACCAGTTAACCAAACAAAATTACTTGGTGTCACAATAGACAACAACCTAACATTTGATAAACACATATCACTCACAATTAAAAAAGTTCACATCAAACGTGGTGCACTAAATAGGGCTAAACCTTTCCTTACTCAAAATGCCAGACTAGCCACATACAGACCTCTCCTCCTATCTACTCTCGACTGTTCTCAACTTTTCACTAACCTGCACATGTCTGATTTATATCTAATTGATTCCTGCTATAATAAAATAGGAACATTTGCTGCTAATATACTCAACAAGACCCCTCATTGTCTTGTTCTTCAAAAACTGCACTGGCTTGAATTTCGAAATCTGATATCACTCAATCAGTTCACCACTGCCCACTCCATTATCCACAAACCCAAAAACTGCCCTGCACTCATCAACCTTGTGCAACTAAATATCAACCCCAGGACCCTTATATCATCTGATAAATTTATACTCCAGGTTACAAAGTACCATAATTACTTTGGTGACTCCATCTTCTCCTATAAAGTAGCCAAACTGTGGAACCTAATACCAAAGTATATCCTAAAAAACACAGATACTCATAGCTTCAAACAACTCTTAAAGGAATACCTTTCTCAACAATGGCTATGCTCTTGTACTACTCCTGGCTTGTTTTGTATGCCATCAATCAACTGTTCTTTTCTGATATATTTTCCTTGTCTTACTTTTACCAAATGAAAGTACCACAGTGGTTTATTTTAGTTATATTCTGTATCTAATGAGTTCATATTACTGTCTGTAGTAAGGTTTAGGAAATGTAATGTTTTCTGTTTTACATTCTCTTTTTGCAAATTGTTATTGTAAGCAACTGTTAAACTTTTTTGTATATTTTTTGTAAATCTTTTGTAAAATGTTTTGTATTCTTTTTTGTACTATTGTTATAGAGCTTTTCTCCCTGGGTCTGTGCTGAAAACTGGTTACTTGCCCAGCAGGACACTACCCGGTTAACAAATATAAATAAATGAATAACTAACTAAATAAATAAACAAATAAATAAATAAAACGGATCCCAAAAGGCTTGAAACATGCCCAGAGTATTTTAATACAGGAAAAGGAGGGAAATAAAACAGATTTGGTTAATTATAGGCAGCTCTCTCTCTCTCTAGCATTTGGACATAAAATGTTCCGTAGACCCCCTAGCAAAAAATGTTGTATGGTGTCTTACTCAAACTTTTAAGGCCAGAACAAAGTAGATTTATTAAGAACATGTAGAGTATTGATAATTGGTGGAAAATGGCTAATTTTCTTAAAAAAAAAAAAAAAAAAACTTCAAGTAGGATAGCATTATGTTGGGGTAGTTTTATAAACACTTTTGATGTGGTACAGTGGGGCCTTCTGTTTGAAGTATTGAATAGAAGGAATTTTGGGGATGTGCTCACTCAATGAATTAAGATGGTGCATGATAACCCACATCTGATGTTTTAATAAATGAAAACCAACATAGTTTAACCATCATATGAGCTTCCTCATTAAAATTGTTAGTGTTTCTTCAGTATGCGTTCCAATTTTTGTCCATTTGTTTCACATTATGAAAGCTAGTGTTCCTCATGTTGGAGATGGAAGTTTGAGAACTAAGCTTGAACAGTATGTTGTTGAAGAAAGACAACACAGAATTCCAAAACAGGATTTTTTTGAAAACTGGAAAGAGGAAATAGAAGAGAACAAAGAAGGAGGAGATGTTAGTTGCTTATCTGGAGACAGAATTCACCAAATCACACAGGCATTAAAATCATTATGCCCCAGGTACCAGTATGATTCCATCATAGTCCATGTTTGTGTAAATGACCTGATATGCACATCCCTGCACAATATGAAGGGAGGCATTTCAGTACTTTCAGACTATGTGTCTCAGGCTAGTATGAGCCTAAGATTGATCAGCATATTACTATCACCGAGGCTGATCCCTCAATATGATTGATTTCAACAACTGTCTGTCTTTTTCGTGTCATTCTGAGGGGATCCAATATTTGTCAGTTTGGGAGGACATGATTAACAGACCTCATTTCTTTGCCAAGGATGGTCAGCACCTTTCTTTTCTGGGCTTTCCAGTACTGGCTAAAACTTTATCCACCCCCATAGTGCCTTTTTTAGGCAATGCCAAATTGACAAACTTGCCAACATAACAAAAATCATCTCAACTAAACCTCATAGTATTACTGCTCAATGCCAGGAGCCTAAATAATAAATAAAAAAAGAAGACATATACTCTTTCATACCTCTCAACCTCTCAGTTCAAGAAATCAGGACAAAGCCATAAGTAATGGAGTTACAAAGGTCTAACAATGGGGACAATTGTTATTGCTTTTATAAACTTAGAAAGTTGATAAACTAACAGGTTTTGCATTTGCATGAATATTCAGAAGGATATGAAGTCTGAAACTCAAATGTTTCCCATTATTTTCTGACAGCAGTCCTCAATGATTTCCCAGAAAACTAACATTTTATGAGGAACAGACCAAAAATATGAGACACAAATCTGTACACTCTGTGAAAATCTGGACAGTTGAAAAGTATGTAATCCCTCTAAGCCCTCCTCACACTCAAGAATATAGGCATCTGTGCAGTTACTGACACATGGTTTAAATTGGCAGAGAGCACTCTGGCAATGCAAGGTTTCAGTGCTGCTCAGACAAGGGCTATAGGTGGAGGTGTATAAATATACATCAGTAATAAGCATACCTCTAGGGTGGTCAAACACAATGACGTGCTGGAGTTCCTCCACATGCAGATCACGATAGACAAAATCCTGTGCCATATCCTAGCCAGCTATAGGTCACCCTCCATGTCCCAAGAAGCTCACAATGAATACTTGGACTTACTGGAGACACTTCCCATCAAACCTAACACACTACTCATGGGAAACTTTAATTACCCATATATAGAATGGGAATATAACATGGCCTCAGATCTACAGGCACAGAGATTTCAGGACTTTGTAAATAGAAACACCCTTGGCAAAATAGTGACTACACCCACTAGTGGGTCCAACATACTAGACCTCAAGATTACAGATATGGGACAATGATGCACTCCCCCCAATGTCTTGTCCTCCCTGTTAAGGTCTGACCATAAAGCTGGGTTCTTTGAAATCAAAATAATTTCTATAATCCCTATAAAACCAGTAAGTTAGGAACTATTCCAAGGCAAATTACATTTTATTAAGTGATGGTTTGTCAAAATTCAGTGCCCCTCCCAACCCTAAGTACACAGCATTTTATGCCAAATTGCTCAGAGAAAATCTGTATAGCCATGTCAATGGCTGAGTAGAGGCTGCTGTACCTATTAGAAGTAAGCCCATGACTAGCTCCAGAAACAAACTACCTTGGTGACATCCTAATTTAAAGATGATATATAACAAAAGGAAAAGAAAATTGGATAAAATCAGAAAGGGTAATTCCCATAAAGATAAAAACTCTCTCAGCAAACTAAACAGGCAACTAAGAGGACTAATTAGATCAAGAAAAGCCATCTTTGAGATTAAGATAGCCTCCCAAATGAAAGATAACCATAAATCCTTCTTCACCTATGTCATAAACCTCAAAGGCAGCACACGGCATTGTACTAAACTGGTGGTTAGTGCTGCCACATTCGCTTAGTCTGGTGACATAACAAACCCGTTAGCATTCAAATTCAGTTACAACTTTACCTCTCTTTCACCCCAACCATACCCCCCAAAATACCCTTAAACATAACTCCTGAAACTGTAACTAGGGAGCATGTACTGGCTGTACTCATTAAAGACAAAAACACAGCCACAGAGGGCCCCAATAGCATTCCAGGATGCCTCCTGGGCAGTTTAAAATATAACTTATCAGGGCCCCTGGAGTCACTATTTAACTATAGTCTTAAAAGAGGCTTTATGCTACATGAATGGAGGACTGATGGTCATCCCCCTTCATAAGGGAGGACCTTCAACAGATCCTTGAAACTACAGAACCATTAGTCTGACTAGTTTTTTTTTTACAAAGCCATGGAAAGAATTATCATGGAAATTATCAACAAGGAAATAGGAGACCTCCGGACACTGGATCCATCCCAGTTTAGTCAAAGGAAGGTTATGCTTATTGAATATAATGGACTTCTTTAAAAAGGTCAATAAGGTAGTGGATGAGTGGAAAATGGTGCATACTGCCTACCTAGGTCTAGCTAAAACATTTGTACAATACCCCACTCAGGCATTGTTAACAAACTTACAGCTCTAGGTATAAACCCCTTTATATCATGCTGGATAGCTAGCTGGCTTACTGATAGGACCCAGAAGGTTAGAATTGTTGAGGCCATCTCCACAGAGATCTTTCACCAGTGGAGCCCTCAGGGATCTGTGCTAAGCCAATTCCTCTTTTGAATCTTCTTTTTCAGATGTCAAAAGCAATGTCAAAGGCCACTGGCTAACCAAGTTCACAGATGATTACAAACTGGGAGCAGTCACTGAATCCCCCAAGATGAGAACACCCTTCTGGAAGATCTAACACAGACAAATACTTGATCCCAAAGTTCTGGCTTAAAATTCAATACCAAGAAATTCATTATAGTACCTTTTGGGAAGTTGGTCATCCTGGGTAACTACATTATTAGTAAACCACACCTAAACGTTGATTCACTAGTCAGGGATCTGAAAACTCATGTAGATAGTAACCTAGACTTCGACCAACATGTGTCCAAGGTAGTAAGAAAATCCTTCTATGTTGCTTAGCTTATAAGCAAGGGCCTGGCATCTAGGTCCAGAGAGGTCATCATACCACCGGACTTGGCCCTCATCAGACCCATCATAGCGTATAAGTCTTCCTTGGGTATGTACCTGACTAGACACAAGAAGCAACTGGAACATCCACAAATGTTCTATACAAAGAGAATACACAGAGTAAACAGAACATCCTATGTTGATTGCCTCAAAGCTCTGTCTCTTTACTCAGCTTCATACAAACTTCTGAGAGGTAATCTATGCCTGGCATACATGGCATTACCGGACCCTGATTTGATGAACCTTTTGCACATCCACAAAGCAAACAGCATCAGAGTGGCTCAATTAAAAGACATAAATGTTGCCTATGACATAAATTGGACATGTTGGTGAGACAGATATGTTTTTCAGAGAATTCCTGTTCTATGGAAGAGGTGCTCCATCTATGTGAAGCAGAGTTCCCCCCTTCTCTATTTAAGTGCAACTTGGACCAGTGTCTGGGTAATTGGAAATTCACCTCTGGTCTGGCATCTGTCTCTGCTGGGCAGAGGCAGTCAGTAAATCACCCCCTATAGAAATCTATGTGCGTCAAATTTGGGTTGCATGGCTAGGCTTATAAGGGCCCTGGGGTCATAGCCTAGCATACATGTATGAACCTATGAACCTATTAACCAATGTTATGTGGAATCCAGAAGATACATTTATATATCAAGATTCTTACTGTAAAGAAAATGTAATTTTTTTCTAAGCGCTATACTGATGATTATTTTATAGCTAAAGCGGACCCAAAAACATTTTTTTTTTGATCGCTTGCAAACTAAAAATCGTTTTGGCTTATCTTTTATTTATAATATACAAAAAAGGCATTCATTATATAGATGCGAGTAGTTATATTTGTGACAGTTGCATTAACTTTACTTTATTCACAAAGCCCTATTAGACAAAAACCTTTCTACATGCTCTGAGTGCACAACCAACTCAACTTGATGAATCTCTCTCATATGGGGAATTTGTAAGTGCTAGAATCTTGTGTTCTAATGATAATGATTTTGAGAAAGTAGTTCAGATATTGTACATAATCTTTTGAGAAGGGGCTATTCAAATGATTTATTAGCTTTTTCCAGTAATAAGTTGGAGCAAAACACAAATAAAACCTTTAGAGTTAGAAATAAGAAGTTGCATAATAATTTTCAGAAAGAAGCATATTTTGTCACCAGACATGTTCCTTTTGCAGAAGGAGTATCTAGAATTTTGAAAAGAAATTGGTTTCTCTTTCGGTATGATGGTGTTCTTTCTAAGATGAAATTAAAAATGACTTATAGAAATTATCCTAGTATAACCAATAGAGTTATGAGGAGTTATTTTTTTGAAGGAATAGCTGAGAAGTAATTTAAGGGATGTCCTATTTGCCCTTATTAAAATCGTAGATGGTTTATTCTCAAACTGCCAAAAAACTGTTATCAAGATGCTGTTGTCTGTGCCTTATTATGTCCTTGTGAAAAGTATTATACAGGATAACCTAAATGTCAAGTTAGGAAGTGAGTCCACAAGCATGTGACAGATGCTAAAAATAGGGTCATAACTACTTCAATATCACATTTTAATGGACAGGGTTATGGTTTAACATATGTTATTGTATATTCATGTTTAAAGCCAAATTTATTTTATACTGTTTTAGATGTTTTGTTAAAAAACAGTTTTGGTATACTTATATGTATAAAACATTGTATTCAGTGTGGATGAATAATAAATTATTTATGAAATGTTTATTATAGTTTTTAAAAGTAGGAGTAATTGGGTGATTAATTAATTAATTGACCAACTGATTAATGTATTGCCTGTCTTAGTGGTTATTTTGTATATAATCATGGTATAGATGTTAATTCTTAAACCTTTGAAGGTGTAAGTCAAGGTATTAGTTTTTATCAAAGAAAATTAATATTTTATTGGCAAAGTCACCATGTAGTGTTTTACATTGTCCTTCTGAAAATATTTAATTTTTGTGTCTAAATAGCGCATAAGTGAATTTTTAACCCTACCCTCTGAGTAGGGATGGGTTTGATACATCTTCCTTTAGAGGTTTTGGCATTTAATAAAGCACAATGGATTAGGTTCATACAGAGAGTAAAGATGGAGGACAATGGGGAGGGGACTCTATGGATCTTTATAAAGAGAAATTATGACTGACACTCAGGAAAATGGGCTGACAGGGATTAAGCAACTAGAAGATATATTCTCAAAAGCACCTGTTTAAAAGTGGAGATAACAAGACAATAGACAGGACGGCCCTGCTTAGGGATGAAAATAACTTCACTTTTAATACACTAATGAAGATACATGCTGAATTCTGAAACACTGGACCCCCTGCTGTTTTTTCTCTCCTGAAACTGTTCCCCAAGCAAACACTGAAGCATCTGTTGTGACTGACTGCTTTACAGCAGGAGTGGAGAAGGGGAGGCCTGGATTTAAGTATATTTTTTGTCTCTATCAAATGATTTCTCTTCTGACAGACCCCAGTACTAGGATCTGAAAAGATAAAGGGTGCTGATGCTGGGATCAAAGAGATTTTAGATACCACTGTATCTTTCTCACGTGGAGTCTTGCCATGGGTATTCCCTTGCAATGACTGAAGTCTGAGTTGAAAATATTAGAAACAGATCTAAATAAAGATCTATTTTTCCTGTGGAAGAAAAGCTGTTTGAACTGAGTTGTCTATATGACATTCCAGAAACACAGTCATGTTTGAGGGAGTCAATATATTCTTTTGAATGTTCTCTTGGAATCCCAGCTTGTGCAGGAGATCTCTCACCCAAGAGAGAGATTCCGTACATTTTGAAAAAGACTCTGCAAAGATAAGCAAGTTGTCTAAAGAGAGAAAAATTAGGATACTTTGTAGCCTGCAATGAGCTATAACTGGAGTTAGACACTTTGTGAACACTCTTGGTGTGGTGGATAGTCCAAAGGGTAAGACAGAGAACTGATAATATGATCAAGATACGAAACCTTAAGAAACACCTGAAGTCTGGATGAATAGGAATTGCTGACAAGCACCTTTTTAAGTCTAGTGTTACCAGGAAACTTGAAAGAGGAAGAAGTGGCTACAGGTTGTGAAGTGTCATCATTTTGAATCCGGGCACTTTCACAAACAGGTTTAGGAAAGAAAGATCCAGAACTGGCACCCAAGTGTTTTCTTTCTTTGGAACTAGGCATATCCTTGAATAAAACCCCTTACCTACCTGGGAAGGAGGAACTGGTTCTATCACTCCTTGGGACTAAATGTGATGAAGAATAAGTGGAAACAAAAGAGTCTGATTTGCAGGGTGAGGAATGACCCCCTGCAAAGAAGGAATGTCTTCCGTATACCATCTGTAACCCTGATGAATGTTTTTTATAACCCATTTCTCTGAAACTATCTGCTGCCAAAGAGAAAGATGGAGATTCAGACTTTTTGGAAGAGAAAGAGGGTCAGGGTAGGAAGGGGTCACAAGGTCTCTGGGATAGTCATTCAGACTTTTTGGAGTGTCCTTGGTTTTGGGAGGTTTGAGACTTCTTTTTGGAAACTCCTTGCCACTTTTTCTTAAATGTCTGTTTACCTGAATTTTGCAGACTGTTTATTTTATTTTTTATTTTATTATTATTTTTTTTTTGCTGAAATTGGATAAGGAGAAAGAAAATCCCCTGGACAACATGGAAAAGGAGAGCTGAAAAATCTTAGAGATTCCTTGGATCAGTTTGCCCCTTTCATCACACTTTTTGATCACCTCTGCAGCAGAGGGGTTAAGTACTGAATCTCTATCCAAAGAAGAATTTAACATTTATTTTTTAACATCGTCAAGAAGGTTCTGAAATTGTAGCCAAGCAAACATCCTTAAAACCATACCAGTGGCCATAACCCTGGAAGAAGTATCAACAGAGTCATAGACACACTACAAACAATGACTAGTGACCTGTGGAATAGAATAAATTAAGTTATTTAAAAAAGTTTTTTCATAATAAGAAAAACTGTAGATAAAAAATTCCTCATACTTTCACAATATCAGAATACATTTTAACATACAAGCCTGAGAATTTAAAATTCTGAAATTCAAAATTGCAGAAGTATGCACTTTTTCTCATATCTATCAATAACTTTCCAATCTTATTAGAATGAGCAGGACTGGAATTAACTTAGTGCTTAGGAAACAAAATTTCCACTTGAATTCTGCATAATAAGCTATCTTGTAGCAATTACAGTTTCTCTATACTAACTCATTCACTCTAGAAATTCTTTCCTGCCCCTCTAAAGAGTAATGAATGTAAGCAGTCTTTCATAAAGCCCATAAATAGTATCTATTTGAGTCAGTCAATTGTAAATGCATAGAAGATGGCAACCTCATAAATTATCTACATTTTAACCCATTTTCTCAATATTTATATTGTTTTCTTCTGATAAATATATGTGTGTAATTTCTCCACTTTTAAACACTTTCCCCTCCCCCATTTTCCTTCTTTTCTTCTGGCTTAAATAAATTGCAATTTTCAGTTATAAACACGTTAATCTGATAGATGTTTATATATCAGGAGTTATTATATTTGTGTTTATTTTCTCTTCCTGATTTAGATGCATGTATTGTATTCTTCAATTAGAATTAAATTACTTAGTTTATTGCTTTAGTGAGCTGCATTGATTAATGTATGTTTTATTTATTCTATTCTTATGTGTGTTTTATTCACAATGATTTGATGATATTTCTGTATTTTGACTTTTTTTATGAACTATTTTCTTAATTTGAACAAATGTTTCACCGCATCACATTTATTACTGTTGTTGAGTAAATATTTTCATTATATACTAATGGTCAGTATAAAAATGGTACAGATACAACAGCGCCCTTCCACAATTAAATTCATATATATATATATATATATATATATATATATATATATATATGTATGTATATATATATATATATATATATATATATCTATGGGATCTGTACGGATCACCGAACGGCAACATAACTGAAACAGATTTGGCAGGGCATATTTGCCCGAAAGTGCTTTTCACAGAAAGGCACTTTCGCGTAAGTAAGCCTGTTGCGGAGAACATACTACAGTGGGGATAAGGGAAAATTCCCTTTTCCCCACTGTAGTGCGAACTCGGAGTGAGAATATTTAAGTAGGGGGGTGTGGGGGGTGCAGGGGGGCTAGCCCTTCTGCAAAAATGTAAAAGTAGTGTTTTATTGTTTTGTTTTTAAACACACTTTAACAAAAGGGCTTTTTCGGTGAAAGCGCTTTCGTTAAAGTGAGTTCGGTGATTGTGGATTTGGACTACTGAACTTTTGTTCAATAGTCCTAGATCTATATATATATATATATATATATATATATATATATATATGTATATATGGATCCCTATCATATGATAGAAACCTCATTTGACTGAATCCCATTTGACTGAGACCAAAAGACTGAAAAGTCACATGACTGAAAGCCATAATATTGAAATTCAACATACTAAATTTTAAACTGGACCATATAAAACCAGATGAAGTGAGAGGTTACAACCCCCCATACCCCCTAACTATATATACTAATTCCAGGATCACACTACAGTGGGGAAAAGAGCATAGTAGTGGCAGCATGCAGACTACTGTAAGGTAAGTGAAATGTATATGCCCCTTTCCCCACTGTAGTGTGATCCTGGAGTTATTATTTATAGTTAGGGGGGGTGTGGGGGGAGCAGCCACCCAAATTGGGGGATGTGGGGGAAATAGCTCCCCACCTAGTCTGGTTTTATATGGTCCAGTTTACAATTTATTATGTTGAAATTCAGTATTATGGGTTACAGTCTTATAGGTTTCAGTCTAGTGACTTCTCAGTCTTTTGAAATTTCAGTCTTATGGTTTCAGTCAAATACATTTCGGTCAAATGAGGTTTCTATCATATGATAGGGATATATATATATATATATATATATATATATATATATATATATATATATATATATATATATATATATATATATATATATATTCTCTCCTTTACAATTTAAAATTTATTATGTCACACTATTTCCATGTTTTGATGTCTATTGAAATAAAAAATATGAAAAGTGGTCCAAAGTGGTAGCTAATTAATATTACTAATACCTGCTCAACAGCCTACTGTTTAATGTAGTTAACTACTAATAAAAATACCACTATTTGTTTTATTTTATTTATCCTTTGTTGACAGGGTTTTTTCTACTAGGCAGGTAGCATCTTTTCAGGGGAGACCCAAGGTGGTATTTGTATACATGGGGAAATTTGGCCAGGGAATCTGGGTAACTACCACTACTTGTCATTGTTGTGAGTGGGACCCTTTTTTAATGAGCATTTCCTGTTTCCATTCCAGGTGTCAAGGTGGTCTAGAGAAACAGGGAGGCAGATGGAGAGAAAAGGAGATAATGGAGTGTTGAGGGAAATGGATGAGAAAGCCAATGTCAAGACCGGAGAATGCATGCAGGATTCTGAAGAGATATTTCAAAGAAATCTGTTTGATGGAGATGAGTCAGAAAATTATGGATGTATAATTACAACCCTCCCACGTATTAAATCATCAATCTAAGGAGGAGGGGAAATTAAAATTATAGAGTGCTTTCTGAAAATGCGAATAGTATTAAGAATATAATAAGAATACTAGGGATTTTGGAGTGGTATAATATGTGTGATAAAGATGAAGTTATATTAGAAAATGCATGATTTATAATGAAGAAAGATTACGAATAGAGAAACCATGGGGAGGAAAGATAATCTTGAATTTGGGAAATGAGAGTTGTTCTGGAATAGCTGTATTCTATAGATAAACAGTAAAGATAATTGATGTAACTTTAGCAAAAATGGGAAGATTAACCACTGTAGATTTAAAATAGAAAGAACTGGTATATATAATTATAACAGTACATGCTTATACTAATTTGCAAAGAAAGGGAACACTTATTTCATCAGATTTTAGACTATATAGTGATAAATATGAATATTATAAACTATAATAACAGGAAACTTTAATTATGATTTAAGAGGCAAGTGTGAAAAGAAAGGAAATGATTCAAGAAAAAAATGTAGAAGTTGTAAAATGTGGCAAGTTAAAACTCTTTGGCAGAAAAATTCATGAACTTACAAAAGGAGAAGGTATAGAACTAAAACAAATTATTTTATAGTATCATAAGGTTTAGTTATAGGGGAGGTAGATGAAAGACAAATTTTGATCATCTTCCAATATGGGTAGAGATAAAGGAAAATAATGAATATATATATATATATATATATATATATATATATATATATATATATATATATATATATATATATATATAAAATAAGCAAAAGAATAAAAGGGATACATGAAAAATCATGGAATGAAGAAAGAAAGAGATTAGTGATGCAGTTATAGGAATATCATATTGCTATGAGAATATTTTATAAAAATTGATTGGAATGATAGATGATATTTAAGGAAAATATAAAATGTTTACACTGGCAATACAATGTGAGAAAAGTAGAGAAAGAAAAATATAAAATAACATATAATGAAGCCTTAGAAGATTTAGAACTTGTTAGAAAGTACTTTGACAAAGAAAACTAATTAAATAAAATAAATCAAGAAAAATACAAGACTTGTTATACAAGCAAATATATTTTTACAAGGAAAAAGAGAAGGAATAAGTGTTGCGTTATTTAAGCAGATTAATAAAGGAAGATGGTAGTGTAACGAGAGCAATTTTAAAAAAGTAAAAGAATCAACAGAAGAAAAAGATTATGAATAGTGTAGTACAATATGTAAAATGTTTTAAAAAATGAAAGTAGTGAAAAAACATGGAGAGTAAAAAAAATAACAGAAAATGTGAATAGTTAGTTGGAAAAGGAGATTTCTTTATATGAGCTAGATAAAGTAATAGGAGAAGTAAACATAGTTTTGGTTGCAGAACTAAATTTAATAGGGTATGAAATGTATAACAATTTAAAGGACTGGCAAAAATATGTATTTTTAATGATTTGAATGAATGGTTAAAGGAAAGTTTTATGTAGAAACAATATGCAGTGGAATACTTAAAATCATATTTAACAGGGAAGGTAGAAGAAAATTAAAAATGGAGATGATAGTATTGAATAATAATAATGATTATAAGATCTTTATTAAAATAATACATTAGAGATTTTAAACTGAAATTGAAAATAGTATGGAAGATGGTATATATTGTATAAACAGAAAGGGCTGTCAAGAATTATTAATGATAGCAAAACTGTGGATGATATTATGAATAGAAATAAATAGTGACCTTGATAAGGCATTGGATAAAACTGGGCATGAATTCTCAACTTTAATAATGAAAGAATATATCAGTGAGAAAGTTAGGAAAATACTCATGTCAGCATATAGTAATAATAAAAATAATTGTAAATGGCTGGTTAAGCCAAGAGGTGCATGCAAGGAATGGACTAACACAGGGATGCCCAGAATGAGTTGTATACCCATGCATTAGTTATAAATGTGACAATATTTGAAATAAATTACAAAATGAAGGAGGGTGTATATAACACCCAAAGGGTTAATAATTCCAGTTCTGTTAATGTATATGGATGACCTTATAATAATTTAAAAAATAGATAAAAGAAGTGATAACTTGCACAAATGAGTGTCTATAGGTGATATATATGGTTTTAAATAGAGAGAAAAGTAGAGGTTTAGGCGATGTAGTAAAGATATTGGGTATATATTTTACGATGAATTAAATTTCCGTGTTAGGTATGCAATTTTGGAATAAAGATGTAAGTAGAATTCAATGCTAAAAACAATAGAAGAAATAAAACAAGCCTGTCTTTTCTGGAGAACATATAAATTATTCAAAAAAAAGAAAAGCTTTTTTGATAACATGAGTACTGATGGTAAAACTTAGCAAGTGTATTTATGTTGCCGACAGTATTTGAAAAGGAATGAATACAGATAGTTTTCCTTTATATGAGGTTCAAGATTAAACCCAGCAGAATGAATGTTTTGTATGTACAAAAAGAGAAAGGAGTTTAGAGTATATTAACCCAGTGTTAAATAGATAAATGAAAAAATATGAGAGATTGTTAGTAAAATTATATAAATATAACTATAAATTTTAGGGTATGGTAAAACAGAGTTAAAGAGAAAAAGGGTGTATAAATGAAGAAATAAAATGTTACCAAGAAAAAATATTTTTGCGGAAAATAATAACTGATGATATAGAAAAAGAAAGAAAAGTATAGTATAAGAATGTAATGATAAAAACATTACTATGTAAAACCATGGGAAAACCTAACAATTGACCATACAGTACAAATTAGCCATTTTGAATATATCATTCCAAGGATTACTCATAGGTTATACTTATATACAGCTATGGAAAGCAGATGATGTTTTATCCTAGGAGAAGTGAGCAATAATTTATACAGGTTTTACATACTATATTTGAGGAGAAAGTATAGGTGTTGGATAAATACTAAGTAACTCAACACATTTATTTACCTGTAGAGTATGACATGGTAGATGTGGGACTTTGCAAAACAAAGAATTCCACATTGGCTGTACTGATACCATTTACCAAAATATAAATCAAAAGTTAAAACAGCTTGTTGATTTTTCTAGTCAATCATAAATATTAGCTGGACACAAAGATGAAATGGATTAGGCAACATTTATAGAAATATTGGATAATTAAGTTTTCTTAAATATGATGACAGATTAGTTAAATGTCATTTCACTAGGACAGAGTAACTTTCAACCAACATTAAAATAACCATAACAGATTACAAGGCTGTGAAGAAACACATGATAGGGATGCCCTGTAGCTAAAAGAACAGTTTAATATGGCACATCCACATTAACACAACAGATATATTATGTTTTTGTCCTAACCAGACTTTATCAAATTTTAAAGGGAATTTTAAAGGGAAGTGATACTAACCAACCCTTTGAGAACATTATTTTTGTCACAATTGACATAAGGGACCTTTTTTCAGTCATCCCACATCCTATTGGTCTTGAATGGTTGGAAGCATCTTTGACTGATAAAACTTTAATTTCTGCAAATAATTTTCATATGTTACTACATCTTTTGGAGTTAGTTTTCAAAAACAACTACATCTATTTTGGTGGTGAGTTTTTCCATCAAACTAAGGGGGCCGTGGGTGCCAATTCCACCCCCACTTACGCCAATATTGTTTTGTCTAGGTTCTGAATTTAAAGGATGTTGGTCCCACTACAGAATATTTTTGGATGACATCTGCCTTTTTTTGGACAGATACTCTAAGTAGATTGGTGGAATTTCTTAATTTTTTTTAGAAACTACCACTGATTTTCTTTACTTTACTAGTTCTGTCACCCACAATAGGATGGACGTTTTGGATGTAACCATAGAGAAAACTGACAGGGATAAAATCTAAAGTTTATTGCAAAGAAGCTCTTCACAAATTGCACAAATTACTATCTACACTATGAAAGTGTCCACCCCTATTTTCAGAAAAAAAGTATATATAGGGGACCATTAATTAGGGCAAGTAGGATGACCTCTCAGGACTGTGATTTTGAGATTGAATGCATTTATCTGGAAGGTTTATTTAGGGAGCAAGAGTACCCCCTAAGCTGCTGAAAGATATTAGTTTGGAGATAAAAGGTCTAAGGAGGGTAAAATATGGCCCCCTTTTAGGAACTGGGTTGACCTTGGGTGAATATGGCACAAATGATGGTAATGGTCAGGGCTCTGACCCTTCCAAAAGAGCACTTATTATTGAATATAATTAGGATTCATGGATAGTAGGAGAAATTATTAGGAAGGAGTGGGACAAATTTATGGCACTTACTGATTTGCCCTGTCTGGGTAACTATCTGGTGAAAATTATCTTTAAGAAAGGAAGAAATTTAAAAGAACTCTTTGAAGGTGCCAAATTGCAAAAGAAGGGGAACCTTAAAAGAAATGGCACCTTTAAATGTGGTGCTTGCTCACAATGCTCCTTGATTTCGAATACCAACAGTATATGGTTAGAGAGTAGGGAGAGGGAGATTTGGGGACAGAGATTTAGTAATTGCAACACCACTGGGGTAGTTTACTTAGTGACCTGTGGTGCTTGTCAAGCATTCTATGTAGGGAAAACAGAGTGTAAGCTGAAAAGACATATTTATGAGTATATGTATGACATTAGGACTACCAATGACAAGAATGCTTTGTATAAGCACATTCTAGTATGCAAGCAAGCAAAATTTTCATTTTTTTTGTATTGGAGAATGTTTTAGTTGATGTCCGGGGAGGTCCATGGAAAATGCACCTAGAATATAGAGAAATTTTCTGTCAGGTTACTTTGAAAGCTAGCAGACCCCCCTGGACTCAATGAAAATATTTCTATTGTCCCCCTTTCAAAATTGCGGGCGGCTAAATTATAATACTTGATAACCACCAGTATAATATTGAATTTTGAGTGGTCCAGGTCTGGTAAAAAGTTTTTTTTTTTAAGACCTTAAACTTATATCTCATGTTGACACTGCCCTGTTTATTAATAGATGGTGGTATTATGGTAAGATGTTAGTATATAGGACCTATGAGTGTTTCTATTAGTGCATTATTTACTTTGGTCACTAGATGGAGAAGTTTCCCATTAATGGATTCAAGTTACATATTTGTTAAATATTTGAATCTTGTACATATAAACCTGATATTTTTATTGTTTCTCTAAAACTGGTTATGTATGTCTGTGATTTATAAATTTTGTAGGGTTTTGAATATGCTATTTTTATATTTACAATTATATTTTGTTTTTAAACAAGTATAGGGGGATTATTTAATTAATATTAATGGCTGGTGGAAATTCATTGGTGGGTTTGAATTTATCTAGGATTATATAAGATGATTGTTTTGTTATTCTTATTTTCATCTGATAAAGTCCGGTTAGGACGAAAATGTAATATATTTGGAGCGTTAATGTGGATGTGCCTTATTAAACTATTTTTTTTAACTAAAGTGCATCCCTATCGTGTGTTTCTTCACAGCCTTCTACTCTGTTGTATTTATTTGTGTTGGTTTTGAAGGCTGTTCTTCCCTTTCTTACTGCATTATTACAACCACCATTAAAAGCTTTACCTGATCCTAAGTCAACATTTTAATAGAAGACAGAAGCCACCTAGAAAGTAACAATATATAATCTGAATGAGTCTGTGACTGACATTTAATTTTCTGTAAGTTCAGAATAGTTACTAGGTGTGCAGTCCATGACACCATCAAAAAGTCTAGCCCAAATGTATAATTGTTCTATAGCACTCTCTGCTTAAGTGACTTGATCAAGGTCACATACTAGGTAGGCTGAGGGAATCAAACCCTGTACCATAGGAAATAGCTCAATTAAAAAGTTGTAAGGAAAGATTATACCTGATGTTTTGTTGGTCAGGGTTTATCTTGCAATTTACAGATAAAATAAAATGTCACTCTTCCTATTTCCTCTGATTGTGGAGGATTTGCATTACTGTGAAAGAGATAAAATTGTTTTAGGAGATCAAAATTTAGATGTCCTGTTGTAGGAGCATATTGTTAAGGTAAAACTGTATATATTTGTGCTCCTCTTACTGATATATCCTTATATATATTTTTGTTAAATAAACAACATAAACATTTGTGTAGCAAGGGAACCATATATAAAAACCTGACACTTGCAAGGAGGCAAGATCTAACTGAATACCAGGTTCCATTGCATCATAATACTGGAGTATTCAAAATCATTTTGCATAAAAATTGGGTGGTTCAACACAGCAGAAACACATCTGGACATACAAGTTAGCTATTAAGTTATATAAATTGTTAGTGTTATAACACAATCTCTCAGGTTAGGTTAACATCTCCCTGACTTCATTACTTTGCAGATTCATATTACCAGAAAACAATCTGTAATTTATACCTTTGTAGCCATAATGTTCACTGGATTAAATTTTTGCATGTCTGTGTTTGGACAGAGTGTTTGTTAAACATTTTTGTCTTCTACTATGGAAACGACAGTTGATTATGTTTTCATTTAAAAAGATACGTATGTTTTAGTCTGCTTAATTTTCATACTGCAGACTCTGGATTCATAAAGCATGACTTTGGCTTCACTGCAAGTTAAGGGCCAGTTCTACTTAGACTGCAGTTTCTTTTATATTGGTCTAATACACAATGCTGAAAACTCTACTGGAGAACACTCGAAGCTCAATAAATGTATAAAACAAACATTACTAGTCAGAATATAAAACAAATGAGCTCTTCTGTCTAAAAGCATACAGACTTCTTCAGATAAAACTTGTCAAGTTTAAAATTTGCAGTTACATTTTCATGTATTTTTTATGTATGCTATTATATTACTGTAATTTTAAGAGTCATTTATTAGTCTATGAGTTAAATAAAATGCACTTGGGTTGAATAAGATTTTTATCTGTGATTTTAGATAATTGTTGCTTTAAAAGTTTGGAGCCATTTTTGCAGTGGAGTTGTCATGTGATTTAGAAGCTTATTTAAGTGCAAATTTTAAAGTTTTATCTGAAGAAGTCTGTAAGCTTTTAGACAAAAGTGTTTGTTTTATATTTTAACTATTAAAGTTCATTTTATATGTTTATTGAGCTTTGAGTGTTCTTTTATATTACAGAATGGTGAAATTTGGTGGTATACAGATCTGGTGTGGTGTGATGATATGTTAAATGTCAGTAATCATTAGGTTTATATTCATACATATTAGTTAAGGAATTCAAGGTTATAGATGTGTTGTGTAATAACATGTATCTTCACCTTTTTGCTTTTCTGTCAGACAGCATAGAGAAATGTCTCTGAGGCCCCTCATCATACTGGAACAATTTTAATTTCCAGAAGTGCACTCTAAGAGGAATTATTAGCATATTCTACAGCTTTCAGACTTTTCCTGAATTGTATAAACAAGTCCAGATTAAGTAAAGTAAGAAAATACTTACTTTTCTTGTCAAATAATGCAAATCTAATCAAAGATTCTGGAAGAAACCCATAACTGATGGCAACAGCTTCAGCCAAAATGAACTGGTTCCATGATGCAGGAAATTGTGATTTAAAGTCATGTTAGCCACAATGAGGAAAGACCTCATTATGCCTAAAGTACATTTGTGACACTCCCTTAAATACCACAAGTGCAAATTAGCACTTTCCTGCAATAGTCAACATTGACTGCCCATGCATTGTGTTGGCACAAGACCCTCCCTCATTGACAGTCACACACACACACACACACACACACACACACACACACACACACACACGCACACGCACACGCACACACACACACACACACACACACACACACACACACACACACACACACACACACATATGCACACATTGTTTGAATCCTACCATGTTTAGCTGTTTAATTAATTGTGCATTTAAAAATTATGCAACAAGGTTACAGTCCAAATTACCTTTTGTTGATCTTTATTATTTTAATTTATTTATTAAATGGATAATCCCTCTGGACAAAAGTCTAATTTTGGGAGCAATACAGGTGCACAATCTGGTTAAGGGACTTGCTCAGAGTCACACAGTAGGCAGATAGAAACTGAAGAACTTAAAGCTTAAAGCCATAATCCTCTGGACAAACATTTTCTCATTTGTCCATTACTTCACATCCTTCTAACATATACATCTCACCATTAGTCAACTTGCTTGCTCTGTTTTTAGAGAGAAGAGGGACATGTGCATTATCAGATCACACATCTAAAATTATCACCTATCCTTAATCCAGAGAGAAATTCAAAGAGATAAATGCTATAAGAACACTGCCTCTTGCTCCAACCTTTTTTGCTTAGGGGCCACTTATCATACAGTTCAGGGGTCACTCACCATACTTGGCAAGGTTTGTGGAGGCACATTACAAAGTCCAACATGTATCTGTCCATTCAAGACAGTTTGCTGCAGGACATACTGAGGACCAGAAAAATGCTTTGGTAGGCCAGATTGTGGCCCTAGGGCCACCTGTAAGTCACCCTTGCACTAAAACATCAGCATGATCTATTTCAATGACAGAAACTGTGTTATTGAATAAAGATGTAGTGGAAAATCTCTAAAAGTCTTTGACGAGTTTGCCACAAACTCAAAGACATAACACTGTTACACATAGTTACTTATAGTCGGTTAAAATCTTTGGTGCTTCTGGCATGCTATTAACTCAGCTTGATTAAGAGTCCATATCTGGAAAGCATTGCCTTTTGCTCTCAGGGTTCAGCTACTAAAGTCAGGAGTAAAGTAAATGCAGTTTGCTGCTGTGCTTCTCTTGTTTACAGCATTAGAAAGTTTTCTCATTATTAGGCCAAGGCACACAAATTTCACTGCTGCTCAGGAACACCAGTGATGTTTTGTCATTAGTCCATTACATTCATTTTAAAGCTAGGATTTACGTCCTACCATCTCCTGAGTGAACATCAACTAATGCTACTTTGGACAGTCAATGAAACACAGTTCATTTCAAATTGCTCAGAAAAGTTCCATTTAATATAGTTTGTGAACTACACAAAACTTGTTCATAGGTTCATAGATTAGTACTAAGCTAACTGCCCTTGCGAGCCATTTTAAGCCTAGCCAATTATCCCTTGTGAGACTCAAACCTTGCACCTTGTGTTTGTAAGGCAAACACCTTAACCATTAGGCCACCCTCCCAACCCTTCACTGCTTATTTTTGGCAATTTCTGCTTGTTCCTTATTTTTTTATGTTTTCTAACATCAAATAAATGTTAAAATACTCAGTGGCTAGCCTGGAAGATTCTCTAACTATGCCATTGATGCAAGTTCTAATTTACAGATTATTTCATGTCTAGTCAGACAAGACTGTTGCAGTCAGACACTGAAACATAGATTAGAATGTTTTATTTTGGAAAGCAATTCTCATATAATTGCAGCTGAAAACTAACTTGCAGATTTCACAATATTACCTAAATAATTGCAGCTTCTATTGACTAGATTCAAACCTAGACTTTTCACAAGGCAATTAACTATATAAACACGTTTAAGTAATAATTAACAATGTAATACATAGTCATGTCAGGGTCAATCTGTACCATATCAGTGATGCGCACTATATCAATAATGTTTGCAGAAAATGTAAGTCTACTATCTTTTGTAGTGTTTAGTCTGTCAATTATACTTTATGAAGAGGGCTTAATGCAGTACTTAAGGTAACTGGCTCCATTATTCATAGACCTTAATCCGTACTCTCTTTTAATACTTAAATTATCTCTTATTACAAATCCCTGCTTCTTCCAGTAGGGATCTCTTGTTTACTGACAGAGTTCTAAGGCTGTGGCTTCAAATCCATTTTGAGATTTGAGTCTAATTTGTTGCATGAAGAACACAAACGTTACATCAGTCACATGAAAGTTATAGTTTTCAGAGTCTAAGAAATTAAATATTTATGTAATCAGCAGCTGCTAAACTCAGGGTCATCTTACACTGAAACAATGCTCTGTATTTGTAATTTAGTAACTTTGTTCTCAAACTACAGAGAGATTAACTGTGTTATGTAGTTGCATTGAAATTGTCTTGTCTCAATACTTGGTATAGCTGTTTCTTTAAAGAAATTATAATTCTATTAAATGCCTTCCTCAGTTATTTTTTTAAATGTCTTATCAAAAACAGCAATGTTGTTTGGTAACTTGCCAGCATTAACAAATAAAGTCATTAATTAACTTCTGTTATTACCAGTCTCCTGAAATGTACGGGTCATGTTTAGTTAACCTCCTTCCATTCTGATATAGTAAAGCATATCCAATCCTGTAGTGTAACTTAGTATAAAGACTTGTCTAATCATTCCAGGCAGATCATTGTTCCACTCTACACCTCACTGTTCGGACTGATTACTGAATACAATATTGCATTTTACAGCATTCAAATAAGCTAAAAAATAATACATCTGTAAAAAGAGAATTATCCAAAAAAGCTTCAGGAGACAAATAGTGGAAAAGAAGCTGCAGATGAGAAGAGTTCAATGGGGCATTCCTAGACATGAAAAAAAAGCATAAGACAAATTCTTAAGAGGACTGATTTGGGCAGTCCTGTAATGGTTTGATGTCCCATAACCAATAGCAGAAATAGTGCAGGCTATGAAGAAGGACCCAATGACACAAGTACAGACAGTGTTTGGACGCACAGAGGGGTTGCCAGTAGGCTGTGTATGCATCAGTGTTCAGCAATGAGCCCAGATCCTTTTTCATATTGGTGATAGACTATGTTAGCAAATAGACTGTAGGGGACAGTTCACCAAAGATGCAATATGCAGGTGATGTGACACTACAAGCAGACTCTGAACAAGAATGTCAGCAAATAAAAGGGGACTGGAATACAAAACTGAAGACATTTGAGATGATACTGAGTACCGAACTAGATGATAGTCATAGCAGCAAACTGGGCAATCAGATAAAGTTGAAATTTGAGATAGAAGGGAAACAGTAGAATAAGTTAACATCTTCAAGTATCTAGGAGGTATGGTTAAGGAGACAACAAATCTTACAGCCGACTGACACAATGTGTCAAGAATAGTGTGTGACAGCAGAATGCCAAAGAAGATGAAAAACAAAGTGTATAAAACAGCAGAGCAATCAGTGCAATCAGTGCTTCTGTATGGCATATAAACCTGGACTCTGAAGGCAGCAGAGCCGGTGCAGAAGACTGAGGTGATGTGTATGACATGCCTGATGTGGAAAGCAGGATGCATGCTGAGGGACATGTGAAGAAATGATGATATCATAGTGGAAGACAAAGTAGCCCTATTTACAGAAAATCAAGGAGAACAGAATACAGTGGTTCCATCATATGTGTAGAAAACCAGAAGACAATTTGGTACAGCAGATTTATTTTATTTATTTATTTCTGTTTGTTTACCAGGAAATCCCAGTTGGGTAAAAATCTTTTTCAATGGAGTCTCATGAAATAAAAAAAAAACCTGTTAGTATTAAAGATGTGAATAATTATGTGCACTAATTAACCACTCAACTGTCCAGATTTTCACAGAATGTTCAGATTTTGCCTTATATTTTTGACTATTCCTCATAAATTTATGGTTGTCTAGCAAATCACTGGGATGATCTGAGGATTGAATTCACTAAATAATGACATACATTTGAGTTTCAGACTTTAAATGCTTCAGAAAATGTATGTTAGCAAAACTCCTTTTCCTATAGCAACTTTCTAAGTTTATAACAGCAATATTTAAAATCTATCCCTATTTTTGTGCCTTTGCCCCCCCCCCCACACACACACACATTTTGCCAGGCTTTGTCCAGATTTCTTGCACTAAGAGGTTGAGAGTTAAATAGTAATACACTCAAAATAAAATTAGAAATTACAGTTATTTAGCATGGTAAGACTTTTTAAATGAAATTTGATATATAAATATAAAACAAAGTTGGAAAATGTGGAAAAAATATTCACACCTTTTACTTTGAATAGTTGTGCTAACTGTGTCTAAACAATTGATACATAAACACACCAAACAGAAGAAAGTAAGATGGGAGATGAGCAGTTCAGAGTCGGATCAGGACACAATACAACCAACCTGACATTTGCAGCTAGACAGTAGATGAGAAGAAGCTACAAATGAGGAAAGAGTCTAAATGGGCATCCCAGGACTTGGAAAAAGCATGGGACAATGTTCCAAGAAAGTTGACCTGAGCAGTCCTGTGGTGGTTTGATGTCCCAACAACATTGGTAGAATTAGAGGAGGCTGTGTAAAGGACCTAGTGACTTAAGTATGAACAGTGGTCTCACATAGGGTTTTCCAGTGGAGTGAGTGTGCATTAGGGTTCAGCTCTGAATCTGGTTCTGTTCATATTGATGATGGGCTACATTTACAGCTAGGTTGGAGGGGACAGATCAACAAAGATGCTGTATGCAGATGAAGTGGTAATACAAGCAGACTCTGAGCAAGAACTTCAGCTAAGGATAGGGAATGAAATGCAAAACTGAAGGCACATGGAATAAAAATCAGTAACAGATAGAACAGTTGTAATGGCAGCAAATGGGGAGAAATTGGAAGAAGTTGAGAATTGAAATAGAAGGGAAAATGGTGGAACACATTAATGAGTATATGGGAAGAATGGTTGATGAAATGGAAGTCTAAATGATGAGGTCAAAACTAGAATCATGGGGGATGCAGACAAATAAAGATTGCCATGAATAGTGTATGACAGAAGAATGCCAAATAAGCTGAAAAGTAAGGTGTGACCAGTACTACTGCATGGTACAGAAACATGGGCAGTAAAGGCAGAACAGTTGAGGAATCTAGAGGTAATGGAGATGAACTGCCTGAGATAGGTGTTAGAATGCACAGTGTGGGAGAGACAAAAAATGAGGACATCAGAGCAGAAGCCATAGTAGTTCCAGTTGCATAAAAGATAAAAGAGAACAGATTGCAGTGGTTCAGGCACATGTGCAGAAAAGCAGAAGACAATCTAGTGAAGAAGATTTGGGACAGACAGGAAAATGGTAAGAGGAAAAGAGGGCCTCCAGGAAAGAGATGAATGGATTGTGTGAGAGAAGACTTATGACAGTCAGACATGAGTGTTGAAGAAGGTGGGAGAGAGACATTGAATCGAGAAAGATGGCAACAGTTGACTTGATACCCCGATCTCATATAGAAAATAGGAAAAGGTGGTTGATGATGACTACTGATGATAATGATTTTGATCATCATCATCAACAACCCCATGTAAAACTGGGAAAAAAAGGGCTGATGCCAACTTTACCTCTCTCTCCCCCACAAAGGACCAATCACAATACCGGAAGATTGCCAGTCACCCAGCATTACTGCAGCACAGGTTAAAGCTACATTGTCCAAGGCCAAGAATACAGCTTCCATGGGACCCAATAATATCACTGGCTGTGCTCTACATGAACTACAAAGTGAACTGGCACCACATCTGTGTGCCCTGTTCATTCACAGCCTCACCTCAGGATTTGTCCCTACCAAATGGCGCACTGCTACAGACATCCCTCTCTATAAAGGTGAAGCGACTACAGACCCTGGGAATTATCACCCCATTAGCCTGATGAGTCTGCTATGTAAAGTTATGGAGCGCATCATCATGGACCAACAAAGATATAGGAAATCTCCAAACTCTGGACCCCACGCAGTTTGGCTTTGTGAAAGGGAGATCATGCCTGCTCAACCTGGTTGACTTCTTTGAGTCAGTCACCAGGGCTGTGTATGAAGGTAAGGCAGTGTATACAGCCTACCTCGATCTGGCCAAGGCCTTTGATAGCATTCTTCACTTGGGAATTATTGATAAACTCACCAAACTAGACATCAACTGCTATATCACTAGGTGGGTTGCAAATTGGCTCACAGATAGAACACACAGCATGAAAGTAGCGAACTCCAAGTCAGACTGCCGACCAGTCACAAGTGGAGACCCACAGGGATCGGTCCTGGGTACTCTCCTGTTCGGCATCTACTTTTCAGAAGTCCAGGCCAACAGAAAGGGACTCTGGCTGACCAAGTTCACAGATGACTGCAAGCTGGGAGCCATTATTAACTCCCCAAGTGATGCAGGCATTCTACAGAAAGGCCTCACTGAGACCTATGACTGGTGTCGAAACCATGACCTTGAGCTTAACACCAAAAAATGCATCGTCATCCCCTTTGGTAAAATCTCAGTTCCCACTAGCTACCATATCAATGGGAGCCCACTGAACACTGAAGGTGTTATAAGGGATCTGGGGGATGCAGGTTGACAACAACTTTTCCTTCGACAACCGCATTGCCACTGTGGTCAGAAAGTCCTTCTATGTGGCACATCTCATTACCAAGGGTTTTGTATCCAGGAAGAAATCATCAAGTATAATGCCCCATTTGGCATGTACCTCACTAGACATCTGCAACAGCTGGAGAGAACACAGAAGTACCTTACGAAGAGGATCCTAGGCATTAAACACATGTTCTACATGGACAGATTCAAAAGATTCCAACTATTCCCTGTCTCATATCACCTACTTAGAGGCAATCTCTGCTTGAATTACAATGCCATGTCTGACCCAGCTCTGTTAGAAATGCTACATCTAAAGAACTCCCAATCCCTTGGCACCACATGGTCCAGAGACCTCAACTTCATTACCACAATCAACAGAACAAGCTGGAGGGACAGGTTCCTCACCCAGAGACTGCCCATGCTCTGGAATAGACTTCCATTAGATGTCAAGCAGAGCACCTCGCTGTCCCTCTTCAGGGGAAATCTTGATGAGTGGATGGGTAATAGAAAGTTCACCCTGGGGATCACTCCAGTGGCTGTACTTGATAGAGGCACTGGGAACTAACGTCAGGCGGCATGATGCCAGGGCACTTCTATGGGCTAGGCTTGTAAAGGCTCCAGGGCCATTAACCTAGTACACACCTTATTAGTAAAAAAATACGAGCACTCATAAAATCAACTAAGGCCAATTTTGAGAGAAAAATTGCCATGGATTCAAAGGACAATCATAAGGCCTTTTTCAGCTATGTTAGGAACCTGGGTGGAAACTCACAGATATGCTCAGAATTAGTCCAAAATGATACAAAAATCACTGAACCCACAGACATTGCCAACATACTGGCAGACAGGTTCAGTGCAAACTTCACCCCCCTCTCCCCCCCTAAAGGAGAGATAACTATCCCAGCCGAGTGTAGCCTCCCGGACATCTCAAATGCGCAGGTGAAAGCTGCTCTCTCTAAAGCTAAAACACAGCATCAATGGGACGGATGGTGTCCCCAGCTGTGTGCTACAGGCTAAATGAGGAATTAAACCGCACATAAGGCAGCTGTTTAATCTCAGCCTTACCACAGGATACGTGCCCAAGGAGTGGCGGCAACTGTGGTCCCACTCCACAAAGGTGGCGCCTCTACGACCCTGGTAATTACGCTTAACAAGTCTAGTCTGCAAAGCTATGGAGAGGATCATAATGGAGCTCATAAACAAAGATATAGGGACTTGCAGACATTGGACCCGACCCAGTTTGGCTTTGTCAGGAAGATCATGCCTTTGAACTTGGTCGACTTCTTGAAATAGTCACCAAGGCCATTGATGAGGGAAAGGCAGTCCATACAGCCTACCTTGACCTTGCACAATACCCCACTAGAAAAACTTAGCTTAAATGTAAACCCATATGTCACAAGATGGGTTGCAAACTGGCTTAAGAACCCACAGGGTTAGAGTTGCTGGCGCTGTGTCAGACTCCAAGCCGGGTCACAAGTGGTGTCCCACAGGGCTCGGGTCCTCCCTATTGTTTGGCATCTACCTCTCAGAAGTACAGGCCAACATGGGAGGACTTTTGACAAAGTTTGCAGATGACTGCAAACTGGGCCATAGTGGAAAGTGCATCGGACACTGATATCCTTCAGAAGGGACTCACGGAAACAGATAGCTGGTGCCAGAGCCATGGCCTGAAGTTAACGCCAAAAATGTATAGTCATAGAAAACAAGGTAACCCCAAGCTACCATATAGGTGGCAATCCACTAAGCACAGAAGAGGTTATCAGGGACCTGGGGACCCAGGTTGACAGTGGCCTTTCTTTTGACACTCACATTGCTAAAGTGGTTAGAAAGACCTTCTACATTGCCCACCTGATCATGAAGGGATTCACATCCAGATCTAGTGAGGTCATTGTTCCTTGTACTCTTCACTTATCAGACCAATGATCGAGTACAATGCCCCATTCGGGATGTATCTCACCCGACATCTGCAGCAATTGGAGAGACCCCAAAAGTTCCTCACCAAAAGGATAAAGGGACTCCAAAATCTGTCATATGCTGCCAGATTGAAGAAACTCCAGCTCTATTCAGTCGCATACCGTCTGCTCAGAGGTGATATGTGCCTGACATACAAGGCCATGTCCAACCCGGAATTAATGGACATGCTCCACCTCAAAAAATCCAAATCCACCAAAACCACTAGAGCAAGCGACTTAAACCTTAGCACGGATATAAATAGGACGTGCTGGAGGATAGATTTATCACTCAGAGACTCCTATGCTGTGGAATAAAATCCCGGTCCATGTGAGGCAGAGCACCTCGCTGACTCTGTTCAAGAGAAATCTAGACCTGTGGATGGGAGATCGTAGGTTTACCCCGGGAATCATCTCTGGGTCACTGCTGGACAGAGGCACAACAAACTAATGGGCACAGTATTTTTTCATATAAGGGTGGATAATTTGGGCTAGGCTTATAAATGCCTTAGGGCAGATAGCCTAGTATAAACCTATGAACCTATGAACCTATAACCTATGATGATGATGACTTTGAGCAGTACAATAATAAATAATCAGTAATTTAAAGTGTACCCAGAGAAGAATGAAACAAGATGAGTATAGGGCATGCGGTCAAGAGATAAATGAATTGCATGAACAAAGACCTGTAGCAGTTGAACATGACTGCCAAAAAAGCATAGTAATACTGAACGGTGAGAGGAGGTGACAGTTGATAAAACATCCCAACCCCATGTAAAATTGGGAAAAAAAGGGCTGATGTTATGATGATGTATCAGGAAATGTCCATATACTCTGATTTTTTATGGGTTACCTAGAGGTGATGTCTGCCTGGTCTTTAAAGTAATGTGTGGCCCAATTGTATTAGAAGGTCTATAGCTGGTATTCATAGACAAATTGCATAGTATGTGGCATCATTTTACATGGTTAGTGGCAAAACACAGGGTTGTTCTAGTTCAGAGACAGACTCTAGTGGTGCAGGAGTGCAGTACTCTTAGTATGCATTATGCAGTAAATGCAAATGATATCTTAAACATATGCAAATTATATCACACAAAATGAGGCACTAATGAGATGCAGATCAGGAAATATAGCAAATGGCATGATTTATTGATGTGTGAAGTGGTTTGCACATTTTGCTGCATAATTTTATATGGAACTACAGCAGACAGGCTATTTCTATACTGTATTCTACAGAAATACTTGGGATAGTGTAAATTACCAATTTGTTTTCAGCAGCACTTCATTGCTGCAACCACTTTAGTGCTTTGTTGCACATTGTCACCTCTTAGAGCAAGAAATCTGGACAAAAACATAAATAATGGGAGGACAAAGGCCTAAAAAGAGAGTCAATTTATAAATATTGCTCTTACAAGCTTAGAAAATTGCTAGAGTAACATATTTTGTATAAGTATGAATGTTCTGAAGGGTATGAAGTCTAAAACTCAAATGTCTGTCATTATTTTCTGACTTCAATCTTTAATGATTTGCCAGAAAAACAAAATTTTATGAAACAATACCAATAATAGGAGGCAAAAATCTGGACATTCTGGGAAATTCTGTATAGTTGAGTGGTATGCTTTCAGGTGATGCTGCGGCTAGCCCATGTAGCCCTGATTCATAACCCCAGATTTGCAGCTCCTATAATTTGGTGGAAATGGAATAAAAAAAAATCTGTCCATGACCAATGATGTAATGTAATTTAAAATATAGCCTTCTGATTCACACTTTGGGTATCTTTCCACAACAGGAAGTTCAGTGCAGTACTTTCCTGCAACAAACAGCAAGATGACTGCTTTTTGTGTCCTAGCAAACAATATAAGATGAGCATCCGCAGCATATGGCTATATAAGAAGATGTCCTAGACAGCATAGCAGCAGCAGCAGACATAAATGGCAATAATGGATATACACTAACCCCCCCCCCCCAAGCAGCAGTGGATACTGTGTACTGTACCACTAGCAAAACTATGGACCATGACAATCATGGCATATTGCAGACTACACTTGATACATGCAGTGTCCCTGTCTGGCTGTGCTGGTGTATGCATCATCTGGTCAAACTGTGCATCAGAGATCACATCAATACAACACAGGACAGAGGCTGCAGTCATTTTCATTTGCACTGGGGCAATGGATAAATAGCATAAAGTTATAAGTACACAAAAATTTTAAATGTTTGTTACATCCTCTGAAACTATCATGGGCATTGGGTGCCAGTGGGGTGCCACTCTTATGCTTATGAGAGGTGACAAGCCTTAAGACTTTCACAGGAAGAGATGGTGTGTAACTTCATGACCTTGACCTGGATGGAGCTACATCAAAATAAATATAAGCAAATGTTTTTGTTTAATTTTAGACTAATTAATATGAAGTACAACTAGCATTTAGAACCAATATCTATATCTCTATCTATATGTATGTATATATATATATATATATATATATATATATATATATATATATATATATGGGTCTTCTTCACATGACTGAAATTTCATTTGACTGAATTTCATTTGACCGAGATCATAATACCGAATTTTCAAAATACTGAATAGTCATTTGACTGAATCTCATTATAATTAATTGTAAGCCATAGACATGATGTGGTTTTCCCTTCTCCTGTAACTTGTTTGTGATAAAAAGAATTACTGTAACTTATAGTGCTGATTGTCAGAATACCGATAGTCATGTAGAAAGTAGTGTTGTAGTCTTTCTAAATGTGGGTATGTCTGTTTACATTTTTATGGGAAGTATCTCAAGTAATATGGTGGATGTTTTGTGCGTTCCCAGCAGTAGTGGCAATGTGTAGACTACTGTAAAGTAAATAAAATGTATACGCCCTTTTCCCCATTGTAGTGTGATCCTAGAGTTAGTATATATAGTTAGAGAGGTGTGGGGCACAGCCCCCCCTCACACCAGGAGTATGTGGGGGGCATAGCCCCCCATCTACTTTACTTTTATATTGTCCGGTTTATGATAAGAGGGTATGTAAGTAGTTTTTAAGTTCTGGAAAGAGTTAGTCATTGGTGTTGTAAGTGTGCATGTCTATGGTTTACAAGTTAGTATTTTGAAATTTAGCATTGTAAGGTTTCAGTATTATGAGTTTCAGTCAAGTGAGTTTTCAGTTTTTTGAAAATTAGATATTTTGGTATCAGTCAAATGAAAGTCAGTCATATGAAGTAGACCCATATATATATATATATATATATATATATATATATATATATATATATATATATATATATTTACACACATATGTGCAGTGTTTCTACTGCACATTCGTTATGCTTAGGTGAATTTCTGCATTAAAATGCGTGTCTGTCAAGAACGCTGGCATTTCAGATACCAGCAGGGACTAGGGTTTTGCTGTTTTCTTCTTTATTGTGTGATCTTGGAGCTGGTATATAACTTGCAGGAGACATACCAGAGGAATGTGTTCATGTTGTGCCTTAGGGGACAGCAATGAAATTATCACAGGCTTCAATAAATTTAGAGTCAGAGCCATCAGAGCCAATCTTTCCATAGCGGGACATTTCCTTTAGCATTTTGAAATTAAGAACAATTGAAACTGAAACTCAGAATCAAGCCCAAGCAAATACCGAGAAGAGATGCTGTAGTCATGTAGAGAAGAGAAAAATGTGACCGAGGCCCTGAAATTAGATTAAAAATATCACTTGAAAACCTTGCCACTACTTTTGTGCAATGTATCAGGTGTTCATACTCCCATGAATAAGCCAGGGTTATGTAATAGTCACTATCCTGATAGATTGTTAACCTCCTTCCAAAATCTAGGATTATATCATAGTCTCCATCCCGACAAATAGTTAGCCTCTTTCTAAAATCCTCTAGGGTATCTAAATAAGGCTTCATGTCTTATTTAGAAAAGCTGTTTGCATTTGCAGTCCTTTCTAAATGAGGAATTATGATCATATTATTTTATTTTATGGATATTCATGCAGTTTGATGCATATGCAAATGCATTATTCCTGTTCTGGAAACATTATTGTTTTTTATCAGTCTGACATAATAAACAAGCAAGCTAAGTATTTTATCATGCTAACTCACAAAATAACTTAGAATATTAAGGGAAAACAATCCCCGGGATTCATGAAGTTTGGCGCAAGGACGGTTTTAGCCTTGCGCTGAGCATCCCCATTGCAGATGGTGCAGCAGCACCATATGAATATTTATGAGGGCGCACTGCCGCACCCTCGACATGCACAGGAAATGTGTGCGAGTGCAGGGGGCGTGTTCAAATGCTCTACAGAGGCGGAAACATGCCCCCACAGTTGCACAACCTACTATGCTTACTATTAGAGCCCGCCTCTAATAGTAAGCAATTAATACATTATCCGTGGATACTGAAATGTATGCTAAGCATACAAGGGTGTCCACGAACACTGAAATAAAATCAAAGTAGTAAACGCACAAGCACGTAGCGGAATGTTGAGCCCCATCCCTAGAACTTTCACAATTAGATTCCCCGTGTCCCTATTTTACATTTGTATTGATTCAATATCAAAAGCGTAAGCGAAGTGCAGCATGTTTGCACGTCACTGCCCCCTTTTTAGCGTAGCTTACACATCAAAATCAACCAAATAGAGAAAAACATGCAGAATCAACGTTAACGTCAATAGTGTAATGGTTAGGGCATCCACCTAACGAGCAGGCATGCATGGTTCGAGGCCAACTATAGCACATATAATTTTCCATGTGGAATGTAGTTTTGCTGTGTAACCTACATAATAACATGTAAATGTGAACTGGAGTACCACATGAAATGTTTAATGTCATGCAATCAAAGTGGTAGTGTCATAATGAATAAGGCACTAGTATGCAAGTGTAAGCACAAATAAGCAGTAGAAAACATATATAAGTACCAGAAAGCAAGTCTGAGTCCGCTTGCGTGGGTGGAAGCAGTGCCCAGCATAGGAAATGTATGTAACTATATAGATGTATGTGCATGTGTATGTGCAGATATATAAATATATATATGTATGAAGAATGAACATTGTAACAATAAAGCATACAAAAAGAATAAGAAGGGAATCATCAGCAACTCCAGTATTATTTAGTGCTGTCAGTGTATGTCATACCCAGCTGTGCAGGGGTGAGCAAAGCACTGCCACTCACACCATAGGCAGGATACTACCAGTGGGAGTAACATTGCCGATCTGCTAAGTCTACTTTATAAACAATCACAGGGTAGTCCCTGGTGGGACTACCCAAAAATTGTTAGGATGGTTGGACCTCTGACCATTACACAAGCAAGGGCAGGTATGTTCAAGGACTAAATGGTGGGAGAGCCTGATAATACATGGGTTGGGACAACATACGTGTAGGGCCCCTATCGCTGGGGAGAGGGCAATGTATGGAGGTGTGTCATGGCTGTGATAGCAACTGGAAAATGGATGGTTTGCGTGTATGTCGAACTCGGGTGGGGCGAAGGAACTATGGGTATGAAATTATGGATCCAGGCATGTCAGGGTTGGATGGCCTGGTTCTAACTGGCCCGCATCGTGGAGTCCAGCGAGTTCATTATAAGTATATATGCATACACACATGCATACATCTAGATGTAGAAGTACATTCCCTGTAACACACTCATTCCTTTCGCAGACATAAATAACATGAAAGTGCCCCTACAAACCTCGACAGTAGATAGAATAATAGTATTGCATAAGAGGGAAGGGACGAAACTGCTAAAATGCAGAAGTGTGTACAATGTCTGAAGTCAGTGCTGTTCTCAAAAAATCAAATGTGAGGACTTTCTCACACATGGAATCATTCCTGTGTTCTGCCTGCTACGGCAGCATCAATGACTAAACCAGTCCTAATTGTAAAATAATTTCACCGAACTCGTACATTATTAGCTCCCAAGTGTAATGTGTGCATTACCACATAGTCATACCTATTAATTTATTGTAGTGTTATGTTAATGAGAGTAATGATGTAATGAACTATAGAGTCTAATCTTGAAATAAAGACATGTGTGTCCCAGGTGGGACAACCCAAAAATTGCGTATAGTGTCCTATTGGTCTCTCATTTCACCAATATTTGTGGACTAAAATTTGGGATGTCTGAGGATACGTGGAGTGAGCCAACCCACGGGATGGGTCTACAGGATTAGGGAGTGGCCAATGTGTAGTGGTGTGGATACACCCTGTATCCAACTGGAGAATGGATGACTGCTGTGTTAATGTAGTGTTGGGGTGGGTGTTTGGGGAACTAGGAGTCATGGGTATATGGGTATATATGCAAATGACGCAGCACAGCAATAGTGTAGTGGTTATAGCATCTGCCTAATGAACAGACATCCCCATTCTGAATCCCACTGCAGCACATACCATTTTCCATTGGTAATCTGTATATGAACATATTTCGACATCTGTCTGCTGTATAATCTGCATAATGACAATTAAAAGTGAACTGGAGCGAAGTGTATGTGACATAATGAATAAGGGACTAGTAAGCAGGTTTAAGCATAAATAAGCACGAGTAAGCATGTTTAAGTGCATATGCACGGGGGTATGCATTGCCTTACATAGGGTTACCACCTGTCTCACTTTGCGAGGGACAGTCCCTCTTTGGACAGTTGTGTCCTGCAAAAATATTGTAAGAATGGCAACTGTCCTGAAATATTAGGGCAAAATTATTTCCTATATTTTATGTAATAGTTGCATAAAACAGTTATTCTGTATCTGAAACACCTAAATGTTATAAGAAACAGAATAAGCAACTAAAATGCTACAAGAATAAGCTTTTATTTAGGCAAAAAAGTGAAGTTCTGTCCCTTGTAATGGCTGTGGGTATGTTTTGGCCTGCAAAATCAGATGTTTGTATCATAATTGTTCCACTTTGGCCATTTGAAAAGGTGATACCCTAGCCTTAAAGACATATATATATATATATATATATATATATATATATATATATATATATATATATATATATATATGCAGACACCCATACACCCATATGTCATTAGATATATATAGACAGCAATATATAAATATATACATGTATGCATACATATACAGATATATCTGTATATAGTAATGTATATATGTATATATATATATATATATATATATATATATATATATATATATATATATATATAGATACATATATATATATATATCTATAGATAAATATATATATGTGTGTGTGTGTGTGTGTGTGTGTGTAAACATAATGTATATAGCTAGGATATGATAGAGCAGTTACGAATTACATATATTCACAGGCTGTGCATAAGGGGGCGAGGGGTCCAGTCAACAAACGTGTAACACGTAGCATCAATCCCCCCCCAGCTAGATCGGTGAAACATACAGACACACAATAAAAGTAAATACACCACTGCTTCCCAGACCACAGGCAGGATACTACCAGTGGAAGAGACCTACCAGGTCTAATCTTGAAACAAAGACATCAATGTCCCTTGTGGGACACCCCTAAAATGACTGATCACTGGAGTCAGTTCCTGTCATGAGTCATCAAACCAGGCTGTAGACGTACATGTACCAGTAGGTTGTGCAAGCCTGATAACCCATGAGTCGACACAACATACGACATGGGTCCTGACACGTGGAGAGTGGGCAGTGTGTAGTGGTATGGTTAGACTCCACCTGCACCCACAGTAAGGATGAGTGCTGTAGAGGAGGGGCAGGTGGGGGAGCTATGGGTGTGCAATTATGGGCCTAGGCATGCAGGTGTTGGCTGGTACAGTTGTATTAGGACCACCCTGGGGATGAAAGTAATATTCAGAAATGGGCAGGGCTTACACCCATACCGCTCAACCCCTAAGAGCAAATCCACTGGACAAGACATACACCATTGGGGGAACAAATTGGGACCATACCTCTCAGCTCTCCGTGATTTTCAGTGACGTCCCTGATTTTGACTCAAATTTTAACTCTATCCCTCTTAATCCGTCCTAAAACTAGTGACTTTTGGAGGAAAGGTTTTGAATTAAACTTAATGAATAATGACAATAATTAAGTGTTATAAACTCCTTTTACTTCAGAAAATGTGTATTAATTCACATGCTCTGATTCTGTCAATGTTTCAAGTTAATAGCACTAATATTTTAAAAGTGTCCCTGATTGTCCCTGAGTGTTTCTTGACTTGTCCCTGATTCAGTTGATATTTGTCCCCTATTGTTTGGGAGGTCTGACAGGGATGGAAAGCACATATTCCACTTACAACCTTAGAAAGATAATAGAATAATAGGTATGCAGTAGCATTACTTGGCTGAAGGATGTGGGGTCCTAAACCCAATTACTTGCCTGCATTTAATGGTGTCAGTTCCGAGGTATTTGCCAGGCAGGTGCAGATTGTAAGAGGAACACACCAATAGTATGAAGCAAACTCTGGCCAGGCCGTGGATTCCGTACAGCCATTGCTGATATGGGTCCCACTGCAGCACAATCCAGTTTAAATTGCTAAGTACGGTATGACCATATGTGTCACTGCATAACCCACTACACAACACCTATGAATACATGGTCGCAACACCCCACTGTAGGCACGTAAGCTGATGTAATAGGCATCAGAAGGTATTATCATAGTCCTCACCCCCACCCAGGGGTGTGAGTGTCAGATGCAAACACCAAATGCAGTGCATTTGCAAGTGCAGGAGTAGGCGGGTGTAAGCCTGTTTGGGCACTGGTATGCGAGTATCACACTGATAAACCAATGTAGAGGCTAACTGAGTGTAAGAAACTTATCTGGAGGTTAGCATTGCTTAGCTCCGTGCCAGGCTGTGCACACCCGCTCACAACTGCTTTAAAGTGCCTTAATCACTCTGTACCCAACAGCTCGTGTTCTGGCCAGCAACAAAATAACCAGCCTCTGCAAGGCTAGAACTCTGGACCCCATACATCACAGTCATAGTAGTAAACCACTATGCCATGATAGCAATATATATGAAGGGGGTATCAGCAAACTAATCCTCACAACAGGGAAATCAAATCAAATATGTGAACTGAATCTATGTACAGTGTAATGTGCTATAACCTGCCACAGACCATAAATATGTGAATTGGAGTACTGCAGTAAACACAGAGTTGAGGTGTCACTGTCATAAAGATATAAAGTCCCCAGGACCCCATACAGTGTATGCACACATGGATGATGGATACCAGACACATATATAACTTGCAATGAGTAAGATGTCATTGACAAAAGGCAAATATAATGCTAGATAACCAATAAGCAATGCTAACCGCAGCACAGCCCAACTAAGTAATTGTAAGCAATGTGTAGGGAAGCCAATACAATATGCCCACAGGTACATCTCTTTAAGCAGTGCCAACCTGAAGTAAGCAGCTGTGCCCATAGCTTAGCCTTTTCAAAAAGGCCAGTTACGGAAAAGTGTGGGAATCTGGCCCTACTTAAACCAAAGAGGCGGGAATATGGCTCATAACTGTTTGTAGCATCTCCCTGCAGGCAGAATCGCTGGAGTGGGAGAAGACACTCGCTTTAGAGCACAGCACTGGGGCATCCAGGAGTCCAAATTCATGGTATGTGCTCCTGGTAAAGCACCATGACAGGAGACTACTGCAGGGCCAGTACCAAGGCTCACAGTACAAAATGGAGGCCTGGGACAGTCTCACCCATGACCTCACTAGTGCCACAGGTATCCCCCGGACTGGTGAGCAGGTCAGGCACCACCATGCAGACCTGAAGCGGCAGAGGGAGGATGTCCTGGAATAATGGATCCAGGAAGCAAGGCAGATGCAGAATGCCCCAGAACTGAGTAAGTTCTCCTTCCACTACGTAGTTAATAATTGCCTAGCTTGTGTATACTATGGATAGGTATGGTTAAATATCACTGTACTTCTCTGACAGCTGCAGATGAGAGTGCTGCAAACCAGCAAGCCCATGATGCTAGGCTGCAAAGGATGCACCGCAAGGCAGGTTAGTAAATAGCCTGCATGTACTGTCATAAGAAATAAATGTAAGAGCCTCAGAAAGTGTTGTCCAGTATACAGAATTGTGTAATATGCTGTGAATAAAGTTGTAATCCCTGCATTGCTTCTATTTACTCTGCAGTCATATATTGTTGTACTGTTGCAGTTATTAAATAGTACTGTTGTAGTAAACAGTGTTACCCACACTGTGGTATGCAGATAAAATGTGTATGAAGTGCTGTATAACAAAGTTGGAAGTGCAAACAGGTCAGTCATATTAGACAAAATACATTGCAAAGCCTCACAAAAATTGCCTAATAGCATAGTGTACAGTGATCTTAACTGTAAT
>NC_056725.1:445059520-445083639 GCF_019279795.1 Protopterus annectens | reverse complement strand
ACAAGTGTTTTCTACTAACTGTCAGTTAATAATACTGATCTTGCAAAATCACTCTAACATGGAAAGTCTATTAAGTTTCATATTACTCTTAATTATCTTCAGTGGCATGTGAGTATGTAAAGGTGTACATGAAAAAAGTTTCATGGTATTTCATGTTTATTCTGAGTTTGGTAATGAGCCCCTAAATGTCTGTGTCTCCTTGTTGCATACTTCTCTTGATCTTTCCCAAGCAATAATGAACCCTACTGATGGCTTACACTCAGTTACTGCCTCAATTTCTACATTCTTGGGTCCAACTACCCTGTGTAGGATAACACTTTTTCAAGAGTAACTGGAAATATCTTCTTCCAACTGTAACTTGTCCTTTTCTGTCTTCTCCACCCTTCATTTTCAACATCACTCCTTCCACATGTTCTCCATACAGTGCAGTTTGCTTAAATCAGTTCCATTTTCAGTTCTGTCTTCTTTTTTTAAAACAGCTTTATTAAAAACATTATTGTAATGAACAAATATTTTGAAAAAGATCGAACAAGAATTTTTAAGTACAATATTTAAAAAGAGAAAATATTAATACAATAACTATAATAAAAAACTATATACAATGACATTCACTGTATATTAAATAACAGGATCAGTTAAATTAATATTGTTGCAAAAAAATAAAGATAAGGGAAAAAGGATAAAAAAGAAAGATTACTGCATTAATCATTTATCTAGTTCTTTAACTAATAGTTCATGTATGTTTTACCATTTGTAATATAAATGTGTATTCCTTATAGATTTAGATTTAATAGTTAACATTTCTAACTTAGATATTTCCAAGAGAAGACCTTTAAATTCTTTAAATGAGGGAAGACATGAGGACTTCCAGTTTTTTTGTAATTGTTTTCCTGGCAATGGACAATATAGAACAGAGCAAAGAATATTTGCTTTTCTTTGTACAGTCTGGAACAGGTGTGTTGAGTAATACAAGTGATTTGGTGAGCACAAAATTGTCTGCAAAAATTGCCTGTAAAAAAATGTTAACTTCTTCCTAAAATGTATTTAATAATGCACAGTCATAAAATACACGGTTCCAATTCTGCATTACATCTCCAGCAAACAATATCTTGTTTAGTTATCTTATTCATTTTCTGTGGAGTGTGAAAAGGTTTATGTAAAAAATCTCCACGCGAAGATTCTCCATTTAAGGGAAGAAGTGGTTTTACTGGCTGACTGAATGAAATTAATTTTCTCTTTTCTGAGGGAATAAAATTACTGATTACAGAAAATGTATTCCAATAGCTGTCTGAATATACATCTAGATCTTGTTTAATTGCTCTATAAATATATGATATACTATTTTTAACTGCTAAGTTATTTTGGGTATATAAAATCAAGTATTGAATAAGTTTGGGTATTGAATTCTTAGCATTTGAGGGAATTAGAGCTAGTTTATCTAGAGTATATTTTCTAAACTCTTGCAAATCTAACCAAAGTAAATGTTAAGATTATATTCATCTACAAGAGTATTAATAGATTTTGCCTCATTCTTATTTATCATTTGATGCCAAAACATTAAATGTTTTTGCTTAAATAGTGACATTTTAGAATAGTCTGTAGAAAGAATTATCCCTTGTGTATAAGCAATAGGGAAGATGAGAAACAACCAATTTTCAAAGATTATAAACCTAAATACATAGTTCTTAAAGGCCTTTAGAATTAAAATTACATAAGGAGATTTAAACACTTGAGCGGAATGATTGGAAAAGTAATGTTTTAAATTCCAAATAAATGAATTATTTACTAGTTTTGATAGATGGATATTACCTTTATTTTTGGCATTTTGGGATAAATTTTATATAATTTCAACTTTGTTAATTACTCTCCATCTATAAGATAAACAATTGTTTTAATTACTGATGAGATGGAATACATTTCTAGATTTGGTAAAGATATGCCTCCATTTTCCCAACTATACATATGATAGGATAATGCAATTCTAGGCATAGGCCATAACATTTTTTAATCAGTGTGTTAAATGTTTTAATTAAAGAGTTTGTAGGGGGACTAGAAATAGATTGTATTATGTATAAGATTTTTGGAAGCAAGATCATCTTTATAATGGAAAGTTTTTCATCCATTGTGAATATAATTTTGTTCTGTTTACTTATTAAACTCTCTATAGTTGTTATTCTTTTACTATAATTTAGGTTATGGTTCTTTTGATGTTATCATAGGAAGTTCTATTGATTATATAGCCTGTTTGATCCATGTATACCAGGGAGGGTAAAACATTTTTGATTCTATCAGCATAAATAGACATGTACATTTTGCAATCTGTATTTAACAATGAAATGAGCCTATACAAAGCACATTCTGTAGGGGTTTTATCGGGCTTTAGTACGGGAGAAACAAATGTATACTTCCAGGAAGGGGGCATAATGTTATTATTTTGAGCTATACTGAATACTGAATACTGTGTGTAACAAAGTTAAAGCTTTGGCAGGTAAAACTTTGTAGATTTCAGAAATTATACCATTGTTACCAGGAGCTTTATTTTGCTTAAGTTTAGTAATTTGATTTTTTATATCTTTAAAAGATATTTGTTAATCTATTAATTTTATTTCTGTTTCTGATAGTCTGTTCTTTATGTTATTATTGATAAATGATTGAATACCTTTTGTACCATTAATCATGGCATTGGATTGATTTAGTTTTAAGAAAAAATCTCTAAACTCACTTAATATATTTGGTAAATCAGATACCATTTTTCTTTTTGTTGGAGAACAGATTTCATTAGTTTGATTAAACGTATTTAACCTTTTAGTTTTGTTAGCTAAAATATTCATAGATCTAGGATTTATAGAAAAATTTAGAAGTTTATATTTCTCCAGATTAATCATGACTTTATGATTTAATATTTCCATATATTTATTGTTTAAAGTATTTATTTCATTTATTCTAGCTTTCATATATGTATTTCTTGAAACATCAAGTCTTTATTTGTATATCTTGGAGTTTTTTATCCCATGAAATCTTTTCCTTTTTATACCAATCAATAATTTTACCATATAGGTAAGCTTTTAGAGCATCCCAGATGTATACTTCAGAGGTTCCCTGTGTATTATTAAGTTCAATAAAATTTGCACTTCTATAGTAATAAAATTAGTGAAGTCTTTTAGTTTAGTTGGGTGTCCTTTTAATTTGAGCATTAAATGTGGAATTTAATATAAAATCTAATTTTATGGAATTATGGTCTGAAAGTGGACATAAAATCACTTTTGAGTTTAATAAGGAATCAGCTAGGTTATTGGAAATTAATACCCTATCTATTCTTAAATATGAATTATGTCTATGTGAGTAAAATGTATAAAACAATGATTTAGCATCTGCAAAATTATTAATATCTTTCAGCATGTATGAGTCTGAGAATTAATTCAGTGTTTTGGCTATTGCTGGGATTTTCCTTTGCCATTAATACTAGAATCTTTTATATCTAAGATACAATTAAAATATCCAACAAGAATAATATTGCCCTTAGAAAACTGTACTATATGATCCATATGTTGTTTTACTGTTGTAAGTTCAATGCCAGGAACCCAATATATATTTATTAAAGTCAAAATGTTATTAAATTCTATAACAACTGAAGATAACATCCCTTTATTATCTTTATATGTCTCAATTATTTTAGGCATAGGTAATGTATTTTTCCATAGTATGGCCACTCCTCTTTTTTTGTGTATGTTCAGAGCTAATCAAAAGTTTGTAAGATTTGGAATCCAATTTTGTAATATCTTCAGTTAATAGATGAGTTTCTTGGAGAAATATTAGCTGAGAGTTATGTAGTTTAAGATATTTATTTAAAGATCTTCTCTTGTTAGGATTAATCCATTAATGTTTAATGATATACACTTTAAAGATGCCGTAAAATGTTGATATTTCTGAATATTAGTTGTTGATTAATTTTCCCTTTTTTCCATGTTTTAGAACACAATATAAATTGACTATTAGAAATGCAATTTTATAATTACATATTACATAGTCCTTTCTGTATGGGAAAAGAAGTATGTTTTCAACAGCGAATACAGTAAATATTGGACATCCTATTCTAGATTTCTGGACGATATCTGTATTTTCTGGACAGGTATGATAGGTCTGTTGGAGGATTTTATGAAACATCTGAATCTCAGTACTGACTTTTTGACCTTTACATATCAGGTTACTACCAAGCAGGTCAATTATTTAGATGTATCATTAAGAGTGGATGAAAAAGGCTTTAAATCAACTATACATAGGAAATCTACTTTTTCTAACAGTTACATTCAATGTACTAGTTCCCATCCAAGACATCAAAAGAGAGGTATAGTCAAGGGATAGTTCGTCAGAGCATCTCGTATGACTTCTGATGACCTTGATTACAAACACAAATGTTTAAATTTAACCCAGATGATTCAGGAGAGAGGATATCCAGAAGAGCTTATTTCAAACATCAGTAAAGAGGTCAGGGATGGTAGGGATACTAAATACAAACCAATTCTTGGTACAGGCAATATACAAAAATTTATGGTTGCCAGTGAAGTACAAGATTTACAAGATGGTTTCAACAGAGTATTTGTCACTGATTACAGTGCTAACTCTGGCGTTATTAAAAATATAGTGGAAAAGGAATGGGAACATTTTCGGGATATCACTGATCTTTGCAATTTAAAAGGAAAAACTGTGAGAACAGTTTTCCATAAAAGGAGTAATATCAAAACATATTAGTGTATGAACCTCGTGTGAAGGCATTTTCCAACCAACGCAGAGGAACATACAGATGTGGGGCCTGCACACAATGTAAATATATAACACATACTGATAAACTATACATTACGGCTAGAAATAGGTGGATAACAGCATCCACCTATTCTAACTGTAACAGTCAAGGGCTGATATATTTAGCTATGTGTCAGAAGTGTCAAGGGTTTTATTCCGGAAAAACGGAAAGACGTCTGAAGCATAGGATATATGAACATCTGCATGAAATACAGAAACAAAATTCTAGTAACGCCTTGTTCCGACATACCTTGGCATGTAACCAGGCTAAATTTGAATTCTTTGTATTAGATATTCTGCATAGGGATAACAGAGGGGGTCCCTGGGAGACTAGATTGGAATATCGAGAAACCTACTAGCAAATCCTATTGGAAGCCAACAGAGCACCTGGCTTGAATGACAATATATCCATTGCACCATTGTTAAAATTGAAAGCTGCTAAATTGTAAATAGATTTTAGAAGTTTTTTATAGATATATGTTTTGTAATGATTAGTACAAGTATATATTGCATATTTTTTATATAATATATATTGAGAATACAATTATATTCAAATACTATTTTTTTACATATTTTATAAACAGTTTTCAACTAAGTAGTTTTGTTGGATGAAATATTTATTCTGTTGCTTTAAATCTCAATTAAATAATGATTTTTAATTAGTGTAAATTGAATACTATATATTAACAATTTGAGCAACTTTTTTGGGTATCTGAGGAAGTCAGGGAATAACACTGACGAAAACATTATATCAGTTTTAACTGACGTTCATTAAACAGTTGTGGTTGCGGTCTCCCTACAAACTGATTTTGTATTTGCTTTGTTTTAATTCATCAGTAGAGCCTCCGGTTTTCACTTATAAGTTACATATGAACCACATAAAACTTTTATCCAATAAGATATGCTTATATCAAATTCAATTTTGTAAGACTTAGTGAACATCATAATAACTATTAACAGAAATTTACAACATTTACTAATAACATGAACACTCTCTAAAACCCCCCTGGAGTTGAAAACTCCTAATTTGAGTGACATCTGTCACTCAAATTGACCATCTAACTAGTAACAACACTCATCTCATCTCCACCTAAATATATCTGTTGTTGCATACTTTTGCATTATTAAGCAGTAGCTGTGACTAAAAAAGAAAGATTATGAAATAAAATACTTCCATAACAATTGTATGTAATCATTCAAGAAACATATTAAAACATATCAAATGTAACTGTTTCATTTTGATTTTATGATGTTATATCTTTTAATATTGTTTCAAGTCATCATAAATTATATATATATAATAAAGATGTGTTGTGAAATTTCCTCTTTATGTAAATCAGATTGAGTTTAAAATATCATAAAGACCAACCACATGTTTTAAATATAAAATAAAGGTCATAACTAATTCATTTGTAATAAATTGCTATAATAGTCCATAAGCAAGCTATACCCTGAAGAACTTTTAATCCTTACTGTGAGGCTCTCGTAAAATCAGGATTTTTTGGACTATTCCTAAAATCTGGTATAAGGAAAAAAATAAATATCTTGTCTATTCTTACATTCATGACTTTATTTCCTTATCTACTAAGACACATTTGTGTATGTTCATATATATATATATATATATATATATATATATATATATATATATTTTTTTTTTTTTTTTTTCCTATAGTGACGGATATAAGGCATAGAAAGAGTTTCCTTTGCTGATAGCTAGACCTGTGTTTTGACACCTGATAGCGTAACATTATGAACTGAGAAGAGTAAACTTACTCTCACAAATGTTCCATGTTAAACAAATTTACTACTAAAGTCCAAGCATATATATGATTTTAAAAGGACTTTAATATAACAGAAACAACATTTTTGCTATTTAAATGCTTTCTGAAAAACATCTAAATGAGTGTCAAAAATAGTAGGTGCTCTTTAGCAATAGTTTAAGTGTGTAGTCAGTGTTGAGGAGGTAATTCAATCACATAGAGATTCTACAAGCCTATAGTCCACCTTCTCCTGTCTATTAGTTCATTGTGCCAGTAACTAGTAACACCACCACCCCATCTCCATATAACTGAAAACAAGAATGCAATAAATCCTGACTAATAGTTTCTCCACCATAAAAATGAACTTCTACCAAAATCCTCTGTATTTTCTGAGAAGGAGTGCAGCAAATGCTTGCAACCAGTAGGGAACCTACAGAAGCTTGACCCCACCCAGTTCGGCTTTGTAAAGGGCAGATCCTGCCTTTTAAACCTGGTTGACTTTTTCGAACCAGTCACTAGAGCCATTGATGAGGGCAAAGCAGTCCATACAGCATACCTGGACTTGGCTACGGCCTTCGACACAATACCCCACTCAGGCATCATAGATAAGCTAAACAGCTTAAAAGTAAACCCTTATGTCACTAGATGGGTTGCAAACTGGCTAAAGGACAGAACCCTTAAAGTTAAAATCGCTGGAGCAATGTCAGACTCAAAGCCAGTCACAAGTGGTGTCCCACAGGGATCTGTCCTGGGACCCCTCTTGTTCGGCATTTATTTCTCAGATGTTAAAGCAAACATGGGAGGGCTGTGGCTGACAAAGTTCACAGATGACTGCAAACTAGGCACCATAGTCGATACACCAGCAGATACACACATCCTACAAAAAGGCCTCACTGAAACAGACAACTGGTGCCATAGTCACGGCCTTAAACTAAATGCCAAAAAATGTGTAGTCATCCCTTTTGGAAAAAACAAAGTACCCACAAATTATCACATAGACAGCAACCCACTGAGTACGGAAAAAGTAATCAGAGACCTAGGGACCCAGGTAGACAGCGACCTCTCATCTGACACCCACATTGCCAAAGTGGTTAGAAAAACATTCTACCTTGCACACCTCATCATGAAGGGTTTCACATCCAGATCCAAGGATGTCATTGTACCCCTATATTCCTCCCTCATCAGACCCATGATTGAGTACAATGCCCCATTTGGTATGTACCTCACCCGGCACTTGCAACAGCTGGAGAGACCACAAAAGTACTTCACCAAAAGGATCAAGGGTCTCCAACATATGTCTTATTCTGCCAGACTAAAGAAACTTCAGCTCTATTCAGTAGCATACCGCCTGCTCAGAGGTGATCTCTGCCTGATGTACAAGGCCATGTCCAATCAGGATCTGATGGACATGCTCCACCTCAAAAAATCCAAATCCATCAGGACCACGAGAGCTAAAGACTTAAACCTCGGCACAAGTATGAATAGGACATGCTGGAGGGATAGATTCATAACCCAGAGGCTTCCCATGCTTTGGAACAGGATCCCAGTTCATATTAGGCAGAGCCCCTCACTGACTCTCTTCAAGAGGAATCTTGATGAGTGGATGGGAGATCGTAAGTTTACCCCAGGGGTCACATCTGTGTCACTGCTAGACAGGGGCACAGTAAACTAATTCTATTATATAAGGGGACCTTCACTGTGTCACTACTAGACAGAGGCACAGTATTCTATATTTATTCTGTACATTTTTGTACCATTTCATGGGGTGGCAAAAGCCACATCACTATGGCTAGGCTTACAAATGCCCCAGGGCAGATAGCCTAGTACTATACTATGAAACTATGAAACTATGACTGGGAAGTGATCATAGGTGAAGAGACAACTTTTCCAGGAAATTAACTTTATTTATTTTTATAAACCTTTCCTAACCTGAATCAGCCTCCATCTCCCTCAGAATATAGAAAAACATTAATTAATATACAAGAAATGAAATCAGCTAAAGAAAACTATGTTGCTACAACCTGTAAAAGCATATGTCTGCATCTCAGATTACATTGTGTGCAATAAATTACTTGCATTCAGATTATGCCTTGTTTTATTCATTGCTTGTTGGTTTTCATTCTGCACCCATGATATACATATTTTCTTGCACATTTTACTTTCTACTTCATAAATTCTAAGTGTACAACAAATTGTGTATTCATTACGTTTGTGAACACCAACTGGTGTGGCGTATAATGGTCATGCCTATTAGTTTCCATTATCAATATCAAGGATAATGATTTTGAAAACATATTTAAGTGCATTTAATTTTCCCAATATCATATTATCTAGTCCAATGATATGTTTGATAACCATCTCTCTGTTGAGTACTCCGTTAAACAATATACTATACTTGCACAGACACAGGAATTCAAACTCTTTTAGGATATCTCAATAATATGCTATACCTGGGAATATCTTACTTAACAGAGTTATGTGTTCATACACAGGTATGTGCATTTTGATTACCTGATAGCAAATGTTAGTTGTCTTCGAATGTGTTATTCTTCTCATCTGTGGTCCCCACATTTAAGCAGAATACCATGTTACTCTAGTGTTTTGAAAACTGTCATTAACATCCATTTGAGTTTTTTTTCCATCAAAGAGTGGGTTTTTACAGAATAATTAGAATTATTCCCATAGCTGACTTCTAATCTCTGTAGAATAATATAAAATTCAGTACAGGTCTCATGTAATGATTTTACAATATTTTAGTGATGTTGCTATGCATATTATATGTTCATTATATAAAGCAGAGAATGCTATATTTAAAGAAACAAAAACTATGAAAATATGTATTAAAATACAAGAATTTAAATGTATCAGAACTAAATGTTTATAAATGTTACAAATGTTTTATATCAGAACAGTCATGTTGTGTAGATCACTTAACTGCATTTCTTTCATTTGTCCTGTAGTTGGCATTAGAGACCAACTGTTCAGGTTATGGGTTCATATTATAAGCTCGAAGTTCCTGTTCATCGAATATGAAAAGAGCAACACATATTTTCTGAACCGCGAATACACCGAACGCAGTAAACCACAAAATTTAAAATCACGAATCATCATACTCGGCCAACCCCACAGCCCGTAACATACTACCTACCCAAACAAAATAAATAAACACATACATACACTATATATATGCACTTACCTTAACCTGAACCCTAACCGTAAGGTCCGTAACTATCGCACACTTACCCTACAGAGATATACCCAAACAAAATAAATAATACACACACATACACTTAACAAAACCTTACTTCTAACCCCTACATTAAACCTTACATACATTACCTATCTATGCACTTACCTTAACCCGCACCCTAACCCTAAGGTCCGTAACTATCGCACACTTACCTTACGGAGCTATACCCCAGACGGGCCAACTATGACGAATCAACATTTTGAATTTCCCAGTTTTGAACATTCGCTGTTTTCGTTGTTCACGCAATACGTGTTGCTCTTTTTGCATTCGCTGAATAGGACCTTGGAGCTTCTAATATGAACCCCAGGTTATTATCTTGCGTTGCAAAGTTCCTCAGCATGGAGTTCACATAGTAAATGTCTCCATGGAAATTCCACTCTTTTCTGTCTTTACTTCTAGCAGCCAAAGTGCGATCGCATCACAGGGCTGTTTACCAAGTCAGATCCACGAGGCTCAGGAGGGAAATTATAATCAGCTTTTCACTACCAAAGCTGTTGATTACCTCGCGGCAATTCTGGGGCAAAACAAAATGGACAGAAAAAAAGTAGAGAGAGAGGGAGAGAGCTAATATTCAATATAATAAACATAACAAACTCTATCTCCCGAACCCAACAAACCACTACACCACCACAGATGTATCAATCAAAACCAAACCTTCCACTTCTCCACAACCAACACCAACAAAAAACAAATCTATTTTACAATCCAATAATCAAGGAGTCTTACTACACCAGCTAAATAGAAGTCATCCATTCAACATCACATTTACACAGTCTCAGCTCCAAACACCCGATGACAAAATCAAGACACATTAACTCAGCAAAAAGCATTTCCTATGTCTATCACCACAACCACCAGTATACCTCACTACCAGAACAACAAATAGGAAATATTATTAACAAAGTAACATCACGGCAATAATATCTCTCAAGAGTCTCGCTTCATATAAAGAAAAGCTAATAAAAAAAAAAAACAATTTCTACAGTATCAAAGACCCTTGTTTTACCATCTTTAAGTCTCCGTATTTGCTTTAGTCCCCAAGATACCATAAAATTCACTCCCCAGTTATATAGAGTGTCTATAATAATAATCATCTAATAAAACTAGAAAATAATAAATAAACTAAATAGCTTTTACTTGCTATAGTAATTAAGCCACATTTAATAAAGTAAACTAGATTTACTAATAATAAACTATAAAAATGTAATTGAAACAACTGTGTACCATAAAAAAAAGATTTAAACAATAAAAACTCACCTGTTGAACCATTTCCATCTCCCCAACTTCTGGAATAAGTAATAAGTCTTAGATAAAGGAAAGCCACTGTAAAATATTTTATTTAATCACTTATTCTTGAGCTTCTTTTTATGTTCAGAGATCTTCCAGGAACTGTTGTCAGCATTTCTTTTAAGACTGGCATTTGCCCAATCCATATCCTCTAGTTTATCAAGTAGTTTTCTTGTTTTGACAAAAGTGATGGCAGTTTCTATGTCATCAAATATTTTTGGACCATCTTGAAGAAATATTTTTAATCTGGTCAGAAATAATAGGTGAGATTTTATTTGGGATTTTTTAAGTTCTTTAATCATTGGCAGGAAAAGTTTTCTTTTGCCTATTACAGAAGATGAGTAATCATTATCAAAACGTATGATATTTTCTTTATATTTAATAGGATATTTAACCTATGCAGTCTTTAATAATATCTCTTTATCATGTGATGATAGAAACTTCACTATAACAGATTTAGTAGATTTGGTTTTACCTTTTTTTGAAGAAGCCAAGGACCTGTGTGCTCTCTCTATCCCAAATGAGAGAGCTTCAGGAAGCTGCAGTACCTCGGGAAGCCAAGAAGTTAAGAATTTTTCCATATTACCTTCTTCAACATTATCAGGTAATCCAAAGACCCTAATATTATTTCTTCTTGATCTATTCTCTAGATCGTTAACTTTTGTTTGTAAAAGAGGATTTTGTTTTAAGAGAAAGTCTATGTTATGCTCATCTTCTTGAATTCTAGTGTCCATATCATTCAGTGAGGTCTCTGTTACTATAATCTGTCTGTTTTGTTGCTTGAGGTCTTCATGTAACATTTCCATTTGTTGGGAACATTTTTCTTTGCCATTGTCCAGTTTTATATCCATTCCATCAATTTTTGTTGTCAATTCTTGAATATTAGATAATAGTGACTGAAGTTCTTTCTTAATAGTTGTTTCTTGGAGAGTAGTTTTGGAGAAGCTCATTCTGTAGCCTGGAGTCAAAATATTTTCTCTAGTACTTTTAAAAATAAAGAAAATTATAGAAATTTCTATATACTATCATAAAGGATGATTAGTAGATTCCAAATATGTAAAACAAAACAAAATAAAAATAGGATAGATAAATTCAAAAAATCCTGTCATAAATATTCTGAAAAGGCAGAGCAGAGAGAAAGTGATGTTACTCGGTGCTCATATTGGCCACGCCCCCCAGTTCTGTCTTCTAATGCACATAAGACCAACCTTTCAGATATCTTCTATTATTCTAGCTCCTCCTTACCATTTGTCATTTCTTTACTCAAATTATTTTTATTTTGATGAAATAACACAATAATTTAATACATTCATAACATTCAATAACTATTTACAGTATTTACATTCAGCCTGACAAAAAGGATTCAGATAAAAACATTTGTAGTTAAATAATAAGTTAATATATAAACTCTGATAGTTAGGAAGAGTTTGGTTCCATCTGTAGGGTATCAATCAAATTCAAAACTTTCCTCCACGGACAATTAACCAATGGCTTAGGAAAAGTTCTTAACTCTTTAGTTTTTTCTCCATTAGTATGCATTTCTTCAGTGATGATAGGAATTAGTCCATTGTGGGTGCTACATTAGAGTTCCATCTTCTAGTTATACATTTTCTGGCTATTGGTAACATTGCCCACAACAAATACAGGTCATCTTTCTTCATATTATTGCTATTAACAACATTCAATAAAATTAAAGACTTTGTCAAAACACATATATCAGTATAGATAGCTTGAAGAAATGTGTTAATCTCATTCCAATATGGTTTAATATTAGTACAGGCATAAAAAATATGAGACCAGTCAGCATTAATGGGTAGATGACATCTCCAACATAACTTGCTGTTTGAAGGGTTCATTTTTGAGAGTTTCTCAGGCGTCAAAAAAGATCTGTGTAGAAGTTTCCAATGAAAAATCCTCCAGAATTGTGAGTAAGAAGTTAGTTTTACTGAAAATAAAATGTTTTTTTTTTTTTTTTATCTTCCATTGATAATGATACTTAAAACCCTTTAGTTAGGTATTGCCAGTAAGAATATTTAGGAGCTGTCTTATAGACAATTAAAGTGTTATATAGATATGATAATTCATTCTTAACATTGATATTATTATATAGAATTCCAAAAATCCAGTTTATAATTTTTGGTATGGTTTTGAAGGATGAGTTATGTATTATTCTACACAGATCCTTAGTGTATGCCGTAACACTCTGAAGAACCAACCAGTCATTAGGGGATAGGCCGTAGGTTGACAATATACTTTGTGTGTTCAAAGCTTGTTCGTTTTCAATACATTGCAACCAACTGAATAGGTTATTATTTTTCCATGAACCAAAAATCTATGTGTTTTATCAGGGAAATCCCTTGTAATAGTAAATGGTATTAAAAATCTATGCCACGCTTTTATATCTAAATTTGTGTTAATGAATTTTCTAAATGCATCAAAAATATTATTTATTAGTGTAAGTTTAGTTAATTTTGTTGTATTATACTGTAAATTTAAACTTAAATAGCACCATATCTTGTTATCTTTGTCAGGTACCAAAGCATCCTTTGATAAATAATTTTCATTCATTGGTATAATGGAGTGTAACTGTTTCCGACTGGAAGAGCATTTAGGATTTATCCAGTTCATCACTATTTTAATTATAGATGCCTTTATATAAGTTTCAGTCTCTGGGAATTTTAACCCCCCCTTGTTCCCATTTTCTGATATGATGAGAATATGCCACTCTATTTCTTTTGGGGTACCATGGGAATTTCATCAGAGTAGAAGTGATTTCTTTAAGGATTTTCTTTCCTGGTGAAAGTATAAGGGCTTGTGCTATATATAATATTTTAGGTAACAAAACCATTTTTATCAGTTGTAACCTATCACCAAATGTTATAAACAAATTATTCCATTTGCTTATTAATGTCTTGATTAAGTCTATGGCTTTAGCATAGTTAAGCTGTAAGGTTTCCTCTATATTCTTGCCTAGGACTATTCCTAAATAGTCTAGAGTTGAAACTTGGTTTCCAGTAATATGATTAACTGGAGCCTGTATGTTCTTTTTTTATTTAATAATAAATATTTTGATTTAGATTTGTTGAAGGAGAGTCCTGAGATTTTTTTGGAAATTTGTTGTTACTATATCCATGTCACCTAACACTTCCTTAGAGTTGGGTAAGGTAAGTAAGACATCATCAGCAAACATCATTATTTTAGAAATATATTGGTCATATATATTTATATCTATTATCTTTGGGTTATTATGTATTAAAATGGCAAGTATTTCTATGGCCAGAGCAAATAGGATAGGGGACATGGGACAGCTTTGTCTAATACGTCTAGTGATTTGGATTGCTTTGGAAGTAAAGGGACCTAATTTGACATATGCTACATAGGTTCATAGGTTTATAGGTAGGTACTAGACTATCTGCCCGAAGGCATTTATAAGCCTAGCTAGAATGTGTTGGCTTTCGCCACCTCCTTAGATTAGTTCCCTGTGCCTCTGTCCAGCAGAGCCACTGAAGTGATCCCGGGGTAAACTTTCTGTTTCCCATCCACTCATCAAGGTTTCTCTTGAAGAGTACTAGTGAGGAGCTCTGCCTAATGTAGACTAGAATCTTGTTCCAAAGCATGAGAAGTCTCTGGGACAGGAATCTATCCCTCCAGCATGTTCTATTTATTGTTGTGGTGAGGTTTAGATCCCTAGAGCGTGTTGCTCGAGGGGATAAGGTTTTCTTTAGGTGGAGCATGTCCATCAATTCTGGGTTGGACATGGGCTTATATGTCAGGCAGAGATCACCTCTGAGCAGGCAGTATGCAACCGAGTACAGCTGGAGTTTCTTCAGTTGAGTTGCATAGGGCATCTGTTTGTGGCCAGTGATCCTCTTGGTGAGGTACTTCTGTGGTCTTTCCAGCTGTTGCAGGTGTCTTATAAGGTACATCCCAAATGGGGCATTGTACTGTATGATGGGTCTGATGAGTGATGAGTAGAGGGGCACAATGACCTCTTTTGATCTGGATGCAAACCCTTTTGTGATTAGGTGGGCCACATAGAAGGATTTTCTTACCACTGTGATTATCAAAGGAGAGATTACTATCTACTTGGGTCCCCAGATCCCTTATTACATTTTCCGTATTTAGGGGACTACCACCTATGTGGTAGTTTGTGGGTACTTTGTTATTTACAAAGGGAATAACTATGCACTTTTTGGCATTTAGCTTGAGGCCATGATTTTGACACCAGGTATCCGTCTTAGTGAGACCCTTTTGGAGGATGTCTGTGTCAGCTGGTGAGTCAATTATAACCCCTAGTTTGCAGTTGTCTGCGAACTTGGTCAGCCATAGTCCTCCTGTGCTTGTCTGTACCTCTGAGAAGTATATGCTGAACAGGCGAGGTCCTAGGACTGAGCCCTGGGGAATGCCACTTCTAACCACTTTAGAGTCAGACCTAGCTCCCGCAACTCTCACCATGTGGGTTCTGTCCGTGAGCCAATTGGCAACCCATCTTGTGACATAGGGGTTTATGTTCAGGCTGGTGAGCTTGTCCATAATACCAGAATGGGGAATGGTGTTGAAGGCCTTTGCAAGGTCTAGGTAGGCTGTGTGTACCACCTTTCCCTCAGCTATAGCCTTGGTAACTGTCTCAAAGAAGTCCACTAGGTTTAGGAGGCATGATCTGCCCTTAACAAAGCCGAACTGGTTAGGGTCCAGTGTTTGGAGGTTCCCAATGTCTCTGTTAGTGAGTTCCATGATGATGCGCTCCATAGCCTTGCAGACCAAGCTAGTCAGGCTTATAGAGCGATAGTTCCCGGGGTCTATTGTGGCTCCACCTTTTTGGAGCAGAATAACTGTTGCTGTGCACCACTCTATGGGTGTGTAGCCTGTGGAGAGGCTGAGTTTGAACAGTGTGTTTAGGTGAGGGGATAATTTGTCTTTGAACTTGTGTAGGACGCAGCCTGGTACACCATCCAGTCCCATTGATGTTGTGTTTTTGGCTTTGGAGAGGGCTAGTTTAACCTGTGTCTGTGATTTCAGGGGGTCTACATTCTTCTGTATGGTTATGGCCCCTTTTGGGGGTGAGAGGGGGGTGAAGTGTGCACTGAACCTGTCTGCCAGGATGTTGGCAATATCGGTTGGTTCAGTGTATTTTGTGCCATTCTGCACTAACTCCGAGCAGATCTAAGCATTGCCACTTAGATTCTTGACATAGCTAAAGAATGCCTTGTGGTTATCTTTGGACTCCTTGGCAAGTTTTCTTTCAAAGCTCGCCTTGGACAATTTTATGAGGGATCGTAGTTTCTTGCTGATACTGATCAGGGATGTCTTCCCTTCTTGGGATTTTACTCTTTTCTGTACTAGTTTCCTCATTCTATTGTATAGCTTGTTTATGGGAGGGGTCCACCAGACTGGTTTCCTTTTCTTGGAGGAGTGAGTCTTGGTTTTGCTTGGGATAGCACAATCCATGCATTCTTGTAGGTGCCCATAGAATGCATTAGTAAAGGATTTTGCAGCTTGGACAGCATTATCCTTTAACATGGGGGCTTTGAAACTTTCCACCTCCATCTTATGTAACGTGAAGTTTGCTTTTGAAAAGTTTTTCATGGTGATTTCCTTGTACGGCGGTGTGGGTGGAATGTGGATATCCAAAGTGATTTGTTTATGGTCAGATCTAACCAGTGAGGGGTTGACCTCCAGTGTGGAGCACTGGTCACCCATGTTGGTGATGACCAGGTCCAATATGTTGTCACCTCTGGTGGGAGTGTTGACCAGTTGTTCCAGGGTGTTTGAGTTTATAAATTCTAGGAAATGTTGGGCAAGGGAGTTAATACTTGAGTAGTTCTTCCAGTTAATGTTTTGGTAGTTGAAATTACCCAATATTAGGGTGTTTGGTAGGATCTTTATGTTACCCAGTGTTTCCAGAAATGCAGAATGGGGGTCCTGGGACATGGTGAGTGATCTGTAGCAAGCTACAATTTGAATTGCAGTTTTGCCCGTTAGTTGCACGTGAATAATCTCTGAAGCATTGTGCTGTGCCACTAACCTGGAGGTGTGGGTATCCTCCCCCGCCTTTTGTATTTCAGTCCAGGTTCTGTGGCTGAATTGTATGGTATGAGTTGTAGCCTGGTAGTGCTGGGGTGCTCTCTGGAGCCTTAAACCAGGTTTCTGTTACTGCACATATATCGATTTTCTCCATACTGAGGAGTGCCTCGAGTGCATGCATTTTGAGGTTTAGACTTTTGGCATTGAGTAGTATTACTCTCAGATTTTTGTTACTTGTGCTATTTACAGCAGTGGGTTTGTCTTTTGAGCCTTGCCTAAAAAAGGCAATATGGGGGTGGCAAGACCCTTCACCAGTATTCAAAAGCCTAAGGGTGACAGGTGCAAGCTATCTCTAATGAAGCAGCGTGGCTTGTCGAGCATGTCATCCCAGGCAGACAGACACTGGATCCCCTTTGAATGACACCAGAAACTTAGCCAATTGTTGAAACTGATAATTTTTTCTTTATACCGTGGTATCATTCTTGGTGAGGGCTGGATGCTACTAAGGGTCAAGGTCATACCGGCCTGGGCTACATGATCAGAGAGCTCTTCCATGTCTCTTTTCATGTAGTCCAGGGAGGTAAGGCTCAGGTTATTCACACCAACATGGACAATGACAGAGTCGTATTTGTACTTGTTCAGGAGTGACCTAAGTGCCTGTGTTATGTGGCGGATCCTGGCACCCAGCAGGCAGCTAACAGTAACTTTCTCCTTATTCAGCCTAGTGAGTGGGATGTCAGTGTGCCTGACTATAGAGTCACCTATTACTAGTATGTTGGGTATGTTATTTTGCCTTGAGGGCTGTGATTGCATGGCACACTGGTTTTGTGAAGTATGTGTTTCATGGTTTGTGTTGGGGGGTGGAAGTTGCTTGGATGTCTGCTTTGGAGGGCTGTGTTGCTTTTGCAGATTTTTATTTAGAGCCTCCGAGTATGTTTTCATGAATTTACATGTGTTTTTTACCGGTGCTGGTTTAATGGGTCTATGTGAGACTGGTGGTGTGATGCCAGAATTTCCCTTCTCTTCTTGACTATTTGATCCAGTCTTGGGTTGAGAGAGCTTAGGCTCCAGTTTGGCTGTATAATTGCATCTCTTGCATATATTAGTGTTTGGTGGTAGGAGGTGAGGGTTGCCTGTGTACATGAGGAAGTTGTTACATTACGTCAAAATGCCCAGATTCACCAGTTGGACTGGAGAGTACCCCTGAAATTGCCCTTTGGACATGCCTGGATAGGTACAATAAACTGTTGAATGGCTGGTAAGGACGAATAGAGAGCCTTGTCCTTCTGTAGTGATAGGGTTTATAAGTGCTTGCTATGAGTTTTGAGCAAGTGCTGGGCTGAGAAATGAATGGCTTGAGGGCTTAAGTTGAAAGTTTGTCTAGTTCCAAGGGAAAATTTGAAGAGGAGACTTTGTTGAGCCAGGGATAGTTATACCCTAGGTAACCTGCGCTGCCCAGCATGCAAAACCGGGCAAATGCGATTTTTATAGCAGGGAAATGAAAGAGATAGAAATTAGCCCAACATGGCCAATAAACTGCCACCTTCTGACCTGAAACCACTCCACCAGGGACAGATAGGCTGCTCGAAGCTCCCCTCTCTGACAGGTGAACAGAGAAACTTCCTTCTATCCAAGTAAAGTATGGGCAAACACAGAGATCTGTCACACAGCCCTGAATTCAGCTCTAACCTGAAAACTGGACTATACTAGCCAGGAAAGGCGGGAAACAAGTATATATATATATATATATATATATATATATATATATATTTTTTTTTTTTTTTCAGAAAAAAATGCAGATACAATCAAAAAAACACTTTAAATGCACATAAAAAGTTGCTTATTGTTATATATCTCAGTTCAGAGTTATAGTTGATGCCCCTAGTGATAAAGTAGGAAGAAACACAAATACAGTAAAAGCAGATGAATAAAGTGCAATTTATATATATATATATATATATATATATATATATATATATATATATATATATAACACAATAGAAAATGAACAGCCTGATTTAAAAAAGTTACCCAATTAACCAGGAAAAAACTCAAAACTGAGCCCTGTTCCAGCAGTCTTCAATCAGACAAGTTCTAACTGCACACTCCCGCTACTAGGGTGCAGGGGAACCTTCTCCATAAAAGATGGCTTGGATCAGTGCTCAAGTTATAACAACAAAGCTAGATTCAGCAGGCCTGAATCTGGTCCTATGCTACAGCAACAAGGCACACCAATTTCAGAAAGAAATAGTTCGAATAAGCAGGCACAATAAGCCTGTGACCAGAAATTCCCAGCTCAGAAGGGCAGAATCCAGCCTCTCCTCCCACAAGAGTGCAGATCACAAACCTTCTTAGCATAGAATAACTGGCCTGAAGCCCAAGTGCTTAAACCAGAACTAATACACTTTTAGAATAGCAGACACTGAGCTTTCAATCAACAATTCCCAGCTTAGAAGGATGTAAGCTACCTGTCCTGCCACAACAGTGCAGACCACAAACCTTCTTAATGTAAAACAACTGGTATGAAGCCCAAGTGCTTAAACCAAAAGACTTAGAATAGCAGTTACAATTTAATCAGGCTACTACCAAGCAGAAATAAGTGCAGCAGAATAAATAAAATTGAGTACTTTTAAGAAGAGGCAAAAGCAAAATAAAGAAGGAGGAAACACAAATACAGTAAAATCAGATTATTTTTTTTGTTAGTAAAGTGCAAGGAGAGATAAAGGAAGAACCTAAGTGGGTTGGCCTTCTCTCCGTATTATGTAGAGTGAACACTAGACTCAGAATATTCGGTTAAGTGAGCAAATGAGATGGACTCAGGAGGAGTGTTCAAATAGAGACTTACAGGAGGGGCAGGCAATTCCAGAGCCACCAACACTAACATCAAAACAAGAACATGGAGGGTGGGTGGGGACAAACAAGAAGAAGAATAAGTACAGTTGTACAGATTACAGAGATATTAAATCAAAATGCCGACAAAAAATGAGAATAAACACTTGTCTTTTCTCAATATCACAGCTGGAAGTAGGTCAAGCTCTTTGCAGCAGCCTGAGCAACAGGTTTATCTGATTTAAACACAGGACAAAAAATAATTTTCATAGATTTTCTTTATCATTGTTATAAAAAAGGGGGGATCAAATAACTGTAAGACTTTAAATAAATAACTCCAATTTAAGGAGTCAAAGGCCTTTTGAATATCTAGAACTATTATCAGTGCTTCATGGTTTCCTCTATTGAGGTAATCTAGCAGAGTTAAAACTCTTTTAATATTTCCTGTGTATGCCTGTTATGTATGAAACCAGTTTCGTCTTCATTAATTATTTTAGATATGGGTATTTTCAATCTATTGACCCTAATTGACATAAATAGTTTATAATCATTATTCAGCAAAGAAATTGGTCTATATGAGTTGCAATGATTAGGGTCCTTATTCTCTTTTAATATAAGGGAAATTAGAGAATATCTCCAAGAAGGAGGGATATTTGCTAATGCTTGAAGTTCAAGAAAGGTTTTATGTAGGAGAGAGATTATAGAATAAGAGAACAATCTATAAATTTCGATAATTAAGCCATCTATTCCAGGTGCTTTATTAGACTTACTTCCTTTAATACCATCTATAATTTCCTTTTGAGAAATAGGTTTTTGTAGATCTAACTTAAGATCCTTAGGAATTCTTGTTATGTTGAGAACTATATTTTCCTACTTGTCACATTAATTTGTACTTATTTTATCTTTATGATGCTCTGCAAAATGGTAATTAAAAGCCTCCAGAATGTCCCCTTTGTCCAAGACTTTTTTTCCTTTTCCCTTCATGAAAGGTACTATCAGTGTAAAAATTATTTTCATAGATTTTCTTTATCATTGTTATAAAAAAGGGAGTGGGAAATAAAATAACTGTAAGACTTTAAATAAATAACCCCAATTTAAGGAGCCAAAAGCCTTTTGAATATCTAGACCTATTATCAATGTTTCATGGTTTCCTCTGTTAAGGTAATCTATCAGAGGTAATACTATTTTAATATTTTCTGTATCTGCCTATTATGTATGAAACCAGTTTTCTCTTCATTAATTATTTTAGATATGGGTATTTTCAATCTATTGACCATAATTGACATAAATAGTTTATAATCATTATTCAACAAGAAATTGGTCTATATGAGTTGCAATGATTAGGGTCCTTATTCTCTTTTAATATAGGGGAAATTAGAGAATATCTCCAAGAAGCAGGAATATTTGCTCATGTTTGAACTTCAAGAAAGGTTTTATGTAGGAGAGAGAGATTACAGAATAAGAGAACAATCTATACATTTCGATAATTAAGCTATCTATTCCAGGTGCTTTATTAGACTTACTTCCTTTAATCCCATCTATAATTTCCTTTTGAGAAATAGGTTTTTGTAGATCTAACTTAAATTCCTCAGGAATTCTTATGTTGGGAACTATATGCTCTAACTTCTCACATTCATTTGTACTTATTTTATCTTTATGATGCTCTGCATAATGATAATTAAAAGCCTCCAGAATGTCCCCTATGTCCAATACTTTTTCCTTTTCCCCTTCATGAAATATACTATCAATGTTATTAATTTTTGATTGTATCTTAACTTTCATAGCTAGGTTATGAAGATGCTTAGGAAAGGTAGCATAAGAATTTAATTTCAGTTTTTTTCATAGCTAAATTAGCTTTATGGGATAATATTTCATTGCATTTTTTATTTGCTTCTTCTATTTTCTTCTTATTATCTGTAGCAATTACATTTTTTATTAGATTTAAAAGATAATATTTGATTTTGGAGTTGCTGTAACTCTGAGTCCCATTCTTTAATTTTATTTTTGTACCAGCTAATGGTTTTACCATATAGATAGGCCTTAAGAGAATCCCAAACTATAATTGTGTTTCTTTCAGGTTTATAATTAATCTCTAAGAAAAGCTGAAGTTCAGAAGTTATTCAAGATTTAAAGTCTTTAATTTTTGTGATATATGAAAGAATCCTTGAAGTAATAATTAATTGATTGAATTCCAAGTATATTGTTAACAACAGGGAATTATGATCTGAAAAAGGACAAGGTTATATTGAAAAATTCAAGATTTTAGAATAATGATCTTGTGATATATACATTTTATCTATTCTAGTTTGGGTACCATGTCTGTAGTCCTGGTGTGAGAATAGTAAAGAATTTGGTCCCAAAGCATTAAAGGTACCTTTTAATTTAAAATTTCTGTCCATTTTTTTAACTGTTTGTCTGAGGATAATAGTCTAGGAGATTTCCTATGGGTAGTTCTGTAATATCTATGATACAATTGAAATCACCTCCTAGTATAATATTACTTTTAGAAGTAGTTGTAATAAAGTCTAAGTGTTTCTTAGCTAGTCTAACCCCCATACCCGGAGAAAAGTATAAATTAACCAGGGTCCACATTCTGTTATACTTAAGTATAACTATGGCCATGAGCCCATCATTATCTCCATGTTTGTAAATGATTTGGGGATTTAAGAAAGTCTTTTTCCATAGAATTGTTACTCCTCTGGTCTTATTTTTATAAGAAGATTGAGCAAGTATTGTGTATTCCTTAGGGTCCCACATAAATGTGTCATTTATTTTAAAGTGTGTCTCTTGGAGAAAAACTACTTTAGCCTTGTTTAGTTTAAAATACCTTAGTAGGTTGGCTCTCTAATATGGGTTGTTTAAGCCATTAGTATTTAAGGATATCAAAGTTAAATTCATATCAGAATACTTTAAAGATAACAAATAATAAAGAAACTTGTATTAATAGAATCCTGTATACATAATAGTCTTCCCGAATAGACAATAGAATATCAATTATTGTATTTCTATTTATCTCAATCCAAATACCATTCCCCATGAAAGATAAAAATAAAACAACTGTGTCAGGAATTTCAAAACTAGAAAAATAGTTAAATAACAAAAAATTTTCATATTTCACTCTGATATAAACTTTAATACACCTTATACATGGTATGAGATACATTCCTAGTCTAGTAAACAAAACTAAATCTGCTAGACTACCTATCCCAACCATTAACCTTTGTTGATTTGAGCCCATGAAAACAAAGTAAAACATAAAGAATATATTATAAATTAAGAGAAAAATAGTAGTGATAAACAACTAATCAGATATTGATTCCAGTTAGGTTTTAGAGATGAGATACATACACTATTATTAGAAACAAACATTTATACAGTTATTATTCACTAAGGAAGCAAGAGACATATTAGGATATATATAATCTGAATTTTGTGCTTAATAGACTAAGGAAACATTAGCTTTATTAACAATCTAAATGATTACCCAAAATACCTAAGCATGTCATCTGTATTAGTTCTAATAAAAACTTCAAAATGGCAGAACAAATCAAAGAATCATTTAGCATTTGTATTTACTTGCCCTCTGAATAAATCTTATCATGACAAACTCCCACTAAATAAAAACTTCATGAGAATTGGGTGTTAGCACATAGTTTGTGTATGTCATTCCAAAATATGTTAACATAGATTTTTAGAAATATTCCATAAGACATATTTGTCCTTAATTAACTCCTAAACTTTTGGAATAGCAGATGTTTAAATAACTGACTAAAATCAATAATAATTAACTGGCATCAGTTAAAATGAAAAAAAATTAGCAAAAAAACATGGGGCAGGATTCACAAAGCCTCCGTGTAAGAGTTATAACTCATACACGGAGGCTGCAGTTAAACAGAGTGATGTCAGCATGCTTTGCATATTCATGAAAGCAGGCTGAATCACACTTAAGGCTAACACGGTCTGTGTAAGACAGTAGGGGGCGTGTCCATAGGCCGAGCCCTGTAAGTGGACATGCCCCCAGAAGAGGAAAAGTTCCCAAAGTAAACACCCACGACAGAGTCCACGGAAATGTGAATAAACAGAACACAACACATGCCCCCACAGACTATGAACAGAAAACATATAAATAAACATGTTATTTTTTTTTTTTTAAATTGTAAAATGTT